>NW_024412400.1:44273918-44303391 GCF_014898765.1 Herpailurus yagouaroundi
TATATATATATATATATATAGGGAGAAAAGTTTTAAGCTTATTTATTTATTTTGAGAGAGAAAGAGCGAGAGCGCACATGCACAGCATGCACATGAGTAAAGGAGGGGCAGAGAGGGCGAGAGAGAGAATCTCAAGCAAATGCACCATCAGCACAGAGCCCGATGCAGGGCTCGAACTCAACAACCATGAGATCATAACCTGAGCCAAAATCAAGAGTCGTACGCTTAACTGACCGAGCCACCCAGGCACCCCAAAAGGGAGAACCTTAAACAAAGGACAGTGAAACTAAACAAGAAAAAAACTTGTAGTGGATACTTTATTTTGTTGTATTTAAACCATCAAATTTTGAGGCTGTTTCCTCATGGTCCTTCTGCCCTTCCTCCCCCTGCCCCATTTTCCCATGATGCGGATGAAACTGCTTTATTCCGTTTCCCATCTTTTCCTCATCCAACTATCCAGGCCTTTTTCTTTGTCAATACGTGATCCTTGGTGCTTGTCTCTGAAGGACAAAAAATGTTCTACCTGTTAGAGAAACTTAGGACCTGCCAGTACTCTCGGCAGCATTGCATGTTTTGATGCCTTCCTTTAGCCCAGGGCACTCTCAACCAGTCCTCCCTCTCTGGGCAAGTGTCTGTCTCTTATGAAACATGAAACACTTCAAAAAGGCCTCTTGCCAGAGATTTGCAGGCATGTGAATGGGAAACACCATATAAACAGTGAAAAAAGACACATCTTTTCAAGTTTTTGGATTTTCTCCTTCACGATCTTAAAAAAAGCAATTAGAAATCTTTCCTTTGATAAACCCAGGCATAGATAATAGTAACTAGAGTGTGATACTTGTCCTTATAATGTTTCTAAAAAACATCACTCAGGCCAGAGTTTGTCTCAGCTATGCTGAGGACTGACCGTCATTCAGTCTGTAAATTACCTCATGGATTTTCTCATTCCTAAAAAAACAGTTTGCTACGCTCAAACACTGACATCACGTGAAGATGCCAGCTTCTATACACATTTATAAAAGTAGAATATACGGAGTATGATACACTAGTACAAAGTTTTACAAATTAATACAAGTAAAATATATAAATTACAATGAAATAAAGGAAGATCGTGGTTCTGTCGTGGGGTGGTTCTTTTAGCAGTCGTATCGCTGTAAAGAAAATGAAATATGCATTACGTTACAATCAGGCTAAACAAACAACGATGCCATGTTAGTCCTCAAAATTCCTGTTTTAAGCAAACATAAAGTGGGCTGATCTCCACTACCCAGAGCTTTTGGCCAACAACACTGAGAGCTTGGACAATGTTCCTGAAATGTTTCCTAAACAAACCAGATCCATTGTCCTCTCTTAGGAAAAGCTGCAGGAAAGGGCCATGGAAACCACAGCTTACTGGTGTTTGCTTGGCTTTGAATGCATTTGGGGTAGGCTTTTAATCTTAGGGATTTAAGAGATAATGCCATGGGAGTTTCACACAGGAGTGGGCTCAATGTGGGTAACCTTCCCAATTAAGTGCTACCAAGTTACAGACTTGACTCATCTACACTAAAAACCTTGCCCTCTGAAAGCATCTTTTGTCTTAGAAACAAAAATAGCAGATCTGCACTGTGGTGTCTGTGAAAAAGCCATCTCTTCGGTGACTCAGACGGGAAATCCCGTGGGACTACTTGCTCCCCACCCCCGCTCAGAGAACAGGGTCACTCTGGCAAATCACTACAGCAACTTTGGTCATTGACACATTATGCCTGTCCCCAAAATGCACAAGTGCTGATGTCCAAAGGGGCCTCACCTAATTTAAACTCTGCCTTGTATGAAATCCAAGGCTAAAGATAGGTCACATTAGAGTAAGTCTGAGAAGACTCTCCTCTGCCTCTCCCCAACCATACTGCCTGGAAACAACTTCATATTGAAGGTTTCCCACTGCACTGTTTTCTTGGAAATTTGGCAGGCTCCCAAGGAAATTATTAATCTTGCTGTACTTGCCTGATAAGGAAAACTAGATTTTTCTTTTAACGTCCCCTCAAAAATTAGAAAGTTTCCTTTTATTCATAGCAAGGTTTTTTCATGTAGCCACATGCTTTCAGTTTTAATTAGATTTTGTCTTATTTTAAAAGACAGTTAAGAGACCTTGAACCAAAGGAGTAAATGATTAGGAAAATATAAATTAAATAAGTTTCTGTTTACCTAATCCTGTTTTACAGAATAAGACATAAAACTAACCTCCCAAAATTGGACCAAAGCTGGACTTCCATCAATTCATTACTATGTGTTTTTTTTTTTTTAGGAGGATATAGAAACAAGAACTTTCCCCGCTACTAACAAATGCATACTTCTCTCTGAAATCATATCCCCAGGAAACAAGTGCTTCCTGGTTTTCTTTCACCATGAAAGGTTTTTTTTCATGAGCTGCTATTCAGAGGTTATTAGTGATTCTCTGTGCTTAGCTGTTTGGGTATTTTTGTGACTCCTTATTAGAAGGCATTGTAGAAAATCTAACAGAACAGCAAGTGTTGCGGACAGGTTGAGAGCAGGAGCTCGCATAAAATGACCTAGGGTTTGAAGCCTGTTACTTCCTGCCTAGGTGATCTTAGACATACTGCTTAATGTCTGACTCATAGTCTCTTCTGAAATGTGAGTTTAGCTCCGTGCCTGGTGCAATGAACATTGACCACTATTTGCATATACTAGTTGGGAACATGAGAGCAAGCAAAATTGTGTCTCCTTGGCCAGAGCAGGGGTAGTGAAAGGGGCAGTAAGTTTGCTCTTGAAAGGAAACTTTGGGTACGGGCAGCATTTTCCTATATACACAGAGCCAACTATAAAAAAAAAAAAAAGATAACCCAGCAACTATGATATTCAGGAAGCTTATTACTGAAAGCAAAATTGAATGCTGTAAATGTTTTGCCACAAAGATGATATAGGAACAAACGTTGGTAGTTGGAGCAGAATCTGATTTTGCCTTTTTTTTTCTTTATGATGAAAATAACAGTGTGTTACAGTAATTGAATACCCCAGGGCCAGGCTGTGACATTTTCACAGCTCTTACCTGTTGGCGAGAGCAGCAATAGCCACATATGCCTCCCATCACACCATTTATTACTTGAATGAGACATAAGATGAATTCAATTCCACCCAGGGCCAAGAGGATGGAAAACAGAGAGACGTTCCATTCTACAATATGCTTGGGTTCCATGCACTGGGACCATGTGGAGGTATCCAGAAGGTACCTGTGGATGAAAAGAAGAAACTTCTGATATATGACCACATCTAAGGGGATGTCTCATAAGCTACTTTCTGTGTGGTGCTTTTTTGTTCAGAAAAAAAGAAACTAAGTCAATGACCTGTGTCAAATTTTTCTAGTCTGTCATTTCACAAAGTGACAAATTCAGATCTTGCTGCAATGATAAACATAAAATTCAACAAAGATTATTGAGCACTCATTGTGAGTTAGACCTCAAGCCAGGGCTGGGGATATAATGGTGAACATGACATGGGTTCTGCCTTGGAAGAGCATAGCATCTAATGGAGGAGACAATATGTAATCTCAGTGTAACCAGTACACTGATCAGGAAGACCAAGTGTGAGGAAGGGCATCTCCCCTAGGCCAGGAGAGTACCTGCTTATGTAACTATTCCACAAGTCTGAGCTCCATGAAGTCCGGAACCAGACCTTTCATCATTGTATATATAGACCCTAGATCAGTATCTAGTACATAGTAGGTACTGAACACATTTTAAAAGTAATTGAACGATAAATAATCTGAAGTCACTCTGTGAAATGTTAGCAAACCACACTGAAGTCACATTTGACTACACACACACACACACACACACACACACACACACAGAAGTCATATACACGTATATATACAACTTAGGAGACTTTCTAAGTACCTGGATATTCTTACAGTCTGAAAAATTCTATCTCTGATTGCTCTTGTAGACTTTCAGCCTTTGCTACATCATAAAGCATTTGGATTCTTAATGAAATAGGATTCAATCGTGGGAAAATCTACAACTGACTTAATCCCACAAAGAGGTCTGGTATAAATCTTTTCTTATCACTTCTTCCTACCACAGCAGAACAAAGGGGCTTAGAATTGGAGACCTAACTTTGAATGGTTCATTGAGCCAATCAGAAACTCAATGTGTTGGTTAAAAAAAAAAGAATTCTGTCCTTATGACCCCATCTTTCTGCATATCAGGAGGTGGGGGGAAGTTGTAATTTTAGGACACAATGTAAAAAATTCCTTTGTCCCCATCTGGCTATTGAGCAATTAATCACTGGCTTGTGACCATTAGCTATTCCTCATAATGAAATCCCTGGACAGGTTGAAGTGAGGAATGATATAGAAGCAGAAGGCTTCTTACAGAAGCTGGGGTGGCTGGTGGGAGGGGCATACAATCAAACAGCTGTAAAATGCTGAGTGATATTCTCACTTCTCCTTGCATTCCAGCTTCATCCATCATGATCTTTTTTGGAGGTGGGTTTGTGCAGTAGCTTGAATGTCTGTGCATCTATAGCCAATTTCCACTCACACTTTCAGTATGTTCTGAACAAAGTTGAATCACGATCCATAACTATATTGGCCACCCAAATTTCAACCCCCCGTAAAGCTAACATTTGTTCAGAGGCTACTATTGGGTTGTATTCATTGTCAGTTAGCAGATAATATTAACAGCCAACAGAGGCCAGCCTCAGAGTGTGTCAGCTTGTGTGATAAATACTTTACATTTATTATCTCATTTATCCTATGACAACTGCCATTGGTTTTATTTTACAAAGTAACTGAGAAACACAGAGCTCAGTTCACTGTTTCCCGGTTGCTGAGGGAGAAATGCAGAGCTGAGATAAAATCCAGGTCCACATAATTCCATGTTCACAATTTTACGAACTCACTGTATGCTATACAATTCACGGGGGACAGTCTCGATAGGGTAAGGGCAATTGAAATCATTATTCATATTATTTCCACTCCTGAATCTCATAACGAAGCCTTTCAAAATTCAACGAAGGATGTCATTCATTTGCTGTCATGTACATCAGTTTCTATGAGCTATTTCTGTTCTTTTCTCAGTAATAGATAAGAAATAAATACCGACATAAAACAACGGAGCTTAAATTATCCTGACGCTAAGATCATGTATAAGACTGTCTTATGTAGCCTGATCACTTTACTTTTAATTTTTATTATTAAAAAAAATTTTTTTAATGTTTATTTATTTTTGAGAGAGAGAGAGAGAGAAACAGAGTCCAAGCAGGGGAGGGGCAGAGAGAGAGGGAGACAAAAGAATCTGAAGCAGGCTCCAGGCCCCCAGCTGTCAGCACAGAGCCTGAGGCGAGACTCGAACTCACCAACAGTGAGATCATGACCTGAGTTGTCGGTGGACAATTAATGCACTGAGCCACCCAGGTGCCCTGCCTGATCACTTTAAATAAAGGGTTTGTTGTACATAGCGATTATGTTATATTGTGAGTGTGTGTATGAGGATAGTATGATCAATCGGGGAGTTGGTTAAATTCAGATGCTTTCTATCCATAGTATGTAAGGATTCCACAATATTTTCTTATAAAATAGTAAAACCAGCCAATTGTTTTGGTATAGTGCACACACTACATAAGCCCGAACTCTACAGCCCGGCTGCCTGGCTGTCATGTCCTAGGAATGTGCCTTTGGATAAATTACTTCAGCTCTCTGTGCCTCTTTTTCCTCATCTGTAAAACAGGAGCAAGAGTGGAAGTCAACTCCTAGAGTATCATGAGGGCTGAATCAGTGAATCCATTTAAAAGCACTTAGAGCTTCTCCAGGTCAGAGACTGGGCATCCACCCTCTGACACCACTGCCTGGTGCCTGAGTCACCGCCTGGCTGAGTGCACAGATACATGGATAATTGATGCCTTTCTAACTCGATGGGATTGCCCCTATACCATGCGGTGGACAAGAATGTGTGGTTGGACAGGGAGCAATGACTTACTGTCCATCGGTGTTGGCAAAGGTGTAGTTCCACTGGCCAAGAGAATCACGACATACTGGCCCTTCGGCCAAGCCCAGGGCTGCCACGATGACGCAGTAGCCAGACCCTGCAATCCCAATGAGGGCCGCCAGGACGGAAGAAAGCATCTAGGGAAAGGAGAGACGGCAGAAGTGAGCCCGAGTGTCGCACCTGCCTCCCAGGGACCCTTTTCACCACCCGAGCTGGAGCACCTACCGCGCATCTCTTGCCACAGTTTTCGTGGCCACAGCAGCCACAACAGTCGTCCTGCTCCAACCCAATGAATACGAATGCCGGCAGGAACATCTGGTTAGAAAACAATCAAATTAAAATCACCATCTTTCCCCACATTAAAGCCTGTCATAAGGGTCAGGCTAAGCATCTTTTGGTAAAATACCTTGCTTTCTGACAATGTGGAATGGCTTTGGATTAGGTCGGCCCAGTATCACAAAGAATGTAAAACTATGAGGGGGAAAAAAAAAACACCTCTAAATGAAATATCTGCTTGTTTTCATGTAATGTGTCAAAGCATTCTTTAGGGTGAGGGTGTCGCATGGGAGGGATAGAATAATAACCCATAAATATGTTTCTTCCACAAGAGTTCCCTCACGTAGTCCCAGAGGCAAACTCTGTTTCTGTTAAACCCTGCCTTTAATTCGTTTTTTCCCCCCTTGTACACATAGATGATACAAGTCTTTAATATAATAATTTAAACGTTTTTGTAAGTGGGAGAGATGAAAGCGGCATATAATATATAAAAACCGTTTCTTTGATGATGCGATTGTATGGTTGTTGCTTCACAATAAAGCTCCTTAAATAAAGTAAGTATGAAATACTCTGAGTTTGATCAAAAGAAGCCTAAACAAGGGTGACGGTATATTAAGGACAAACCGTTGTTAACATGGTAACAATACTTAAATTCAAAGCCGATTTGCCATACCGTAATTAGTGCATTAAATTTAAATGTTTTCAGGTCTTTTCTTGACTAAGAAAAATATTCTGTGTGGTATGAGCAATTCCACAAAATGTCTTTTTAAACTTCTCAATCCCAGCATTTAAAGTGGCAAGCTCGAGTTTGTCCACATTCTTTCCGTGCTGTGGTTGAAGCTAATACTTTCAGCTCCCAGGTTGGCAGGCAAATTCCTCTCACTTCAATTAAAAACAAACCTTGGAAAAAACAACACATTCCGCTGTTAGCTTCAGATCCTGATCTGCTGCTAACGGGAGGATTTTTCCTAGACACCACACCCAGGATTACATAAAGTAGAAAATGTATCCTTCTTTTTAAGTAGCAATACACTCATAATTGATAATTTTTCCTGTCACAGATGTCTGAGAATAAACAGCAGACAATTTGGATCCGAAACTGTTGATTTAGACAGAGAACCAGTGACGCCCTCCCAGCTCCCTAGGGCAAAGGTTAAATGCCTACCCACTTCAGTTCTAGAAACTCTAGACACTCTCAGATCTGACTGAAGAGCTAACATCTGTTTTCTAGCTGTAAAGTGAGAGAGCTTAGCAAAAAGGAAGTTCGCTGTTGGTTGAAAGAGGACTTTGTAAAACGTCTGATAAAATTAATACACTAGACGTCGCTCAACTTTTGTGCAATCTGCTTTCAAAAGACGATGAACAAAAATAACTGGCTTTGGAAATAGGCATTGTAGAAAACTTTCCATGAAAACACCTCTTTAACAGAAGAGACTTTTTTAAGCTTGTAATAATTCTGAACAACTTACCAGCAAGCCCCCTCCTACGATGCCAGAAAAGAACCACACGAAGCGGCTGAGATGGTTTTCGGAGGCATATTTTGTTTCCCCATTTGGAAAGTAAAGCAGAATATTAGCTACAATGCAGAGGATGGCCAGCCACACCAGAGAATGTCCGATGCACCGCGCACATTTTCCGTAACACATGGTGGTGGCAGAGGCTGCGAGGATTTCCCTCTTCACTCTGCAGTGCAGTGATGGCCAAGTCAGAAGAGAGTATGCCTGTCTGTGGAGAAAGCAAAAGCAGTTCTCAGCCCATTCCTGCAACCTCTTAAATACTCAGTTCTTAGTCACTGGGTTGGGGGAGGGGGCGGGGGTGAGGTACTTGGCTTTCATTGGTCCTGATTGCGGGCTCGGGTGGGGGGGGGGGGAGGTAGGGGGAATGTCCCGCCCTTGCAATGAAATCCTTGAGACAAGCGAAACCAGGGTAGGGATGTGGGAAACAGCCTCAGTCTTAAGCAAGAAAGAAAATGATTAATCTTCACCGAGAAATTCACAGTGCTACTCCTTCACAGGATGTAGAATTGACAGGAACGCGTAATACAACTTTCCAGTAACTGTCAAGTGTCCGTAGTGTGACCGTGCCGGTTGAGGCTTTGAAAGGCAGCGAGCTGTGATCCTGCTCCATGCAGCTGTCTGGACAGCTTCCAGTCTGAGGGCTGTGTGTTCACTTCCCCTGCTGCACTGACTTAATTCCAGACCTGGGGCAAGTCTCCTGAGCTCTGAGGTTGTCTCTTTGTCTGTTAAAGGTAAGGTGTCTAAAAGCCATCACCCACAGATTTGAGGTGGCTGTTGGGAAAATTACCAAGCAGGCTTCTTTCCTCTGCCTACTGCCTGCTCTGCAGGACCGATCCGACTGTCCAGCTTTCCTGGATATCTGCCTCCAAAACAAATCTGGTACCAAAACAAAGGTGGCGTTAGTCAACACAAAGGGCTCAGGCACCTGTCTATTCCTGAGTATTACTCTCAGGCAAAGCAATGCCAGGAAAGGCCAAGGGAGGCCTAAAGCATGAGAGAAGGATAGAAAGAAAAAGACAGGAAGGAAGAAGAAGAAAGAGACAGAAGAGAAAGGGACTCGGCAAGCAGAGCAGGGAAACAGGACGGAGAGAATGCAGAATGAGCGGGAGAGCCAGGGTTGTTGATCAGGGCCCGGGTCTACCTGTGGTCTACCCAGCCAGCTCCTGAACCAGCTGTTGCAGGCTTACATGTGAAGGCAGGGAAAGGGTGTTACTTCCATCTTACAGAAGGAGGGGTCGGACTGTGAGTAAGTCTAGCCCTTGAAGAGCAGCTTGTGCAAGCCAGGTAGGCTGGGGAAGGACGGGGTGGCCAGGTGGGGCCAGGACCGGAGGGGACGTGTGCCCAGGACAGAATAGTGAGTGCAGAAAAGAATCAGAAGTCCAAGATGGGGTACTGTTAGTTCAGAAGAGGAAGGTGAGCAAGGCTGTCGAATCCAGCAGCTCAGGCTGAGACCGGAGTCTGAAGGATTTAGGCCAACACTGGAGGGCAGGATGCATACCAAATGTGAGGAGGCGAGCTGGGGTTAGTCACATAGAATCTGGACCGGGAGGAACATACTCACAAAGGTGGGGTCATGATCCAGACTGGCCTGAGGAAGTAGAGGGATGGAAAACTGACTGTAGGTGGAGAAGCCTGGAACTGCCCAGCTGCTCGGGCATAGGGGGGCAGATCTTCACAAGAACGTTGCTCTGTTTCCACCATGCATCCAACAACCGGGCACATGCACCCTCTGTCCCTGGCTTTAGGTCCTAATGGAGAGGAGATTCCACAGATAGCAAGTCCTGGGGTGGCATACAGGTGAATGCCTGGGCCCTTTGTTAAGGCATCATCATTGCAAACCTCCTCTCTGCTGATCCACCCCACCTGGGGCCAAAATGAGGGTGAGCAATCATTTGACGACTTTGCTCCTGAGTGCTTAATCACCTTTGCCCTTCTCCCCCACCCCTACGATCAACGGAGTGTGGAGAAGAGAGTGAGGGTCATGCAAAAAGTCTGGAGTGACAGCCTACCTCTGCTGTTTTCCAGTTTTGTGGATCAGGGAAGTCATCACATTCCTGGGACTCTGGTTCCTCCTCTCTAAAGTATGGGACAGGATTGGATCAGTAGGTCTTAAGTTTTGAGACTCTTGTGATGGTATGGATTCTCTCCCTGCCCAGAGAATGTGCATGTATGCAAGCACACACATTTTTCACTCACTTCCAGGGTTTCGTGGACTCCCTGAAGCCCATTAGTGGATTCTCTTCCACATTTCTCCGGATGAATCCTGTCTGGAGACCATTTGCATCACAGATGCACATACCTGGTCCACCCTCAACAGAATAAATAGGAATTTCTAGGGATGAGGCGCAGTCATCTGAAGTTTTTACAAGTACTCCAAATGAGTCTTATGTTAGCTCAGGTTGGGGATCACTGGTCCACAGGCCGGGTAAATACCGTTTGTATTACATGTTCCCTGAGGCCACTGTCACCTCCACTGGCTCCATAGCTCTAGACAGACATACAGCATATGCATGAATGGTGGGGGGACAAAGTGCCACTCGATGTAGGCCACTTTCAGGCTTCACTTGTAATATGGAGTCTGTCCATCTTGCCCACACTCCTGTCATTCTGCATAGTACCCTCTGCTTCTGCCCCTCATCTGGGAACCTAAATCAGGGTCTTTTCTGGTTTGGGCTCCTCGTTTCATAATCAGATATGCTTTTCTGGACAATTGTTTAACTACTTGGTTCTGGTCCTAGCCAGACTCTGTCCCACAGATGACCCTGGCTTTTTTCTCCTGGCTGTGAACTCTCGGTTTCCTATACAGAGCTGCCATCTCCATGGGCACGTTCTGGGTTTCATCCCACTCTCCAAATCCCCCCCCCCGGCCCTCCCCCCACCCCCCCTCCCTCCCGGGCCTCCCTGTCCTCCTTGCTCTAAGCATGGCCTTCTGGAGCTTCCTGCCGAAGGATTCTGCTTACACATCCCCTCAAAGAGGCCCTCTCCAAAGACCCCATCTAATGACATTATGCACCCTCCCCCAGTTACTTTTCATCACATCGTGTTGTTCTGTTATCATCCAAGAATTTATCATCCCTGAAGTTAACCTATGTATTCACTAGTTTCCTTTTCTATTGTCTGTGCAGAACCCTTTCTGCCTTACCCACCGTTCTTTCCCAGGGCTTGGAACAATGCCTGGTGTGTGGTAGGTACTCAGTAAATATTTGCTGAAAAATTGAATAAATACGTGAATCAATGTCTTTAAAAAAATTTTTTTTAATGTTTATTTATTTTTGAGAGAGAGAGACAGAGACAGAATATGAGCAGGGTAGGGGCACACACACACACACACACACACACACACACACACAGAGAGAAAGAGAGAGAGAGAGAGAGAGAGAGAGAGAATCTGAAGCAGGCTCCAGGCTCCGAGCTGTCAGCACAGAGCCCAACAACGTGGGGCTTGAACTCACAAACCACGAGATCATGACCTAAGCCAAAGTCAGAAGCTTAGCTGACTGAGGTGGCATTAACCATTCTGTACCTCAGTTTCTATCATTCTTTGTTCACCAATATTTATTGAGCTCCTACTGTGTCTTCTAAGTTTTGGGTATACAGCAGGAAACAAAAGAAACAAAAATCCCTGCCCTGAGGAGAGTCTGTTCTATCAGAAAATGAGAGACACATACAAAATCATATTAAATAAATATAATACCTTGTTCATTAGGTGGTGATAAGTGGAGGAAAGGGGAATAGACGAGGGAGGGAGACGGCCTCCTGAGACAGGATAATAATAGAACCTACATCACAGAGTTGTGATGTATAAAGTGAGTCAATGTTTGCAAAGCATGAAGCACCTGGCATTTAGTAATAACTCAATAAATGTTACTTGTTATTGCTATTTTCATCAGCCCCCTGTCCCAGGCAAGATGTCTCTACTCCCTTTATGATATATCTACTTCTCTAGGATTCCATTACTCCATTATGTACTGGATCCCTTTATTATCATTTGTGACTAATTTTTAGACACTGGAGCTCCCACAGTTATATTAAGAGTTCACTTTTGGGGTGCTTGGGTGGCTCAGTTGGTTAGGCAACCAACTCTTGATTTCACCTCAGGTCATTATCTCACAGTTTGTGAGTTCGAGCCCCACGTCGGGCCCTGCTCTTCCAGCGCAGAGACTGCTTGGGATTCTCTCTCCCTCTCTCTATGCCCCTCCCCGGCTCATGCTTTCTCTCTCAAAATAAATAAATAAACGTTAAAAGAAAAGGTCATTTCTATCTCCATCATTCTCTCTGGAATTAGCCCCAATGCACAAACACCTTTGAAAAGAGTGTTCTTTACTTCATCGTAGGACTGCAGGCCTCTGAGCTCTGGAGAGTGGTTGTCAACCCCGTGTTTTGGGCGTGCTGCTCCACTGCCAGAAAGGCCCTGATCTTCCTTCTCACCGTAGCCCACCCCACCCAGCTTTGTTCCCTTGGCTGAACTCATCACTTTTTCCATGACACTTTCTACCACACCCCTGCCGGCCTCCTAGACCTGCTGGTCACTCCCACATCGTCCTTGGACACACCCCCATTCGGCACCAATCAGATCACGATGTACTAGCGTGCATTCTCATCAGCCTCCCCCGGCTCTGCAGAGGTCCCAGAGAGCAGGCTATCTTGCCTTTGAGGATACAACAGCAGGCACAGTCGCAGGCATTTCGCTAGCTCTCAATAAGTGCTTGCTAAATTTTGTTCAGATAAATAGGGGAGCTGAATATGTTCAATTCTAAGGTTATTTGCTTTTAAGCAAAGCCAAAATGTCTTATGGAAAGCTGGGCACAATAGGCACTTATTACATTTACGTTTTTAAATGTTCAGTTTTACCTGTCATTTATAACAGCGGCTGGTATGGCTCCTTATGGTTAGCTCTCCTAACCATTTGATGTGCAGAACGTGGCTTCAGGAATAATTCCAGGGGAAACTCCTTTTGATAATATCGTAGGTTTAAATGTTGGAAGAAGCCTCAGTAGAGTGAATGGTTCAGCTCTCACCCCTTTACAGAATCTTTATGGCCACTTTACAGTTAAGTTCACAAGCGTTAAAAAGTCTTCCCAGTATCATCTAGCTAGTGGGCAGTGGAAATCAGTTTCCTTTAAGAACTAATGTCAATAGTCTATGATTCTATATGGTTGTGGGATTCTAAGAGGAAGATTTAAACCCAGACCTCCTGCCTCCTGGTTGCTTTTTTCCAAATGTGCTTTGCCCTTCCTTATTGGGAAAACGCTAGTTTCTCACTCATTTGGACATGAAAAATATAATGATCCATACATAGTAACCATACCTGTTAGAGCTTTTTTTTTTTTTTTTTTATTATAGCTGGCTCTTGGACAACACAGGGCTTGGGGTGCTGACACCCCATACAATTGAAAATTCACATATAACTTAACTCTCTAAAATACTAATAGCCACTGTTGAGCACTAGCTTACTGATAACATAAATAGTCAATTAATACATATTTTGTGTTATATGTATTATATGCTGTATTTTTATAATAAAGTAAGCTTGGAGGAAGAAAATGTTATTAAGAAAATCGTAAGGAAGAGAAAATACATTTACAATATTGTACTATATTTATCAAAAGAAAATTCAAGTATAAGTGAATCCATGGAGTTGAAACCCATGGCTGTTCAAGCGTCAACTATATAAGTAGCAGAAGCCAGTTCTAGCTGCCCTAACCAAAGGGTCATTAATTATGAACTAAAAAGTAAGAATGCAGATGGACAGGGGGAACCAAACTCCATAGGAAATCCAGAATGTCTTTACTTTCCATCTTGGCCTCTTTTTGACTCTTCTGTCTGTAACTTCATTCTTCTTAATGCAGACTCATTTGTCTCTTTCACAGTCCGCACAAAAGAATATGGCTACTGGCAGTTCCCAAGTTTACATTTTTCTCTGTTCAAGAGACTCATCAACCTCAGATTCTGAAGGAAGGGAGTTACACTGGACAAGGATGCGCTCACATACGTGGGGACTGAATAAACATGGCTGCTGGGAGCCATCTCTGCACCCATGTAGATGGAGGAACAGGCATTCTAAAGGAAACATGAGCATAGGACCAGGCAGAGAGGCTGGGAGCTGTGCTTTATTTGAAACTATAATCAGGACATACAACTGCAGGAAAAGAAAGGTGGAGAGAAGGAGCAGTGTTAAGTCATTTTAGCTACAATCTCCTGGCTCTCTCCTCACTTTAGACTGTGGCTAATTTTATTCTTGGGTTAAAAATAAGCTTCTTGGGACGCCTGGGTGGCTCAATCCATTAAGCGTCCAACTCTTTGCTTTCCACTCAGATCACGATCTCAAGTTCATGGGTTCGAGTCCCACATGGGGCTCTGCACTGACACAGCAGGGCCTACCTGGGATTCTTTCTCTCCCTCTCTCTCTCTCTGCCCCTCCCCACTTGCACATGTAGGCATGCACACACGCTCCCACTCTCTCAAAAAAATAATAAAATAAAATAAATATGCTTCTTGGCCCAAGATTAAACCAGAGTTCACCTTCACCTGCATTGCCCTTTCCTTCCATGCTCCCATCCCCATCTGGTAGTTGTAGTTCAGCATCTCACAGTGGCCATTTACCCCCTCATCAAGCCAGGGAATCTCCTAGGTCTCATTGTCATGTTCAGACAAGGTAGCTCCTGGGATGCCTGCCCCATGGTCTGAAGCTCAAGATGTGGGTCTGGCTGCTCCAAAGGGCTGGCTTGCTCCCTTGAGGGATAGGGGAGCTGAGGACTTCCAGAACATGCCTGTGACAATCAGCACATGAATACTTGTTTTCTAGTTTGAGTATCTTTTCCTTGGGTTTTATAATAGAGTCAGACACGTGAAATGGTGGAAGGCCTCAAAGATCACCTGAGTCTCAATGGAGAGTGGTCTGTGGGTTTCTAAAACCACACACACTGATTCAGCCCTAAGGAAACAGGGAATCTTTAAGGGTGGGGACAGGAATCTCATTTGAAGAAAACTCTCCAAGTGATTCTATTTGCACAGCCAAAGTTGAAATCCACTGAGGTAGACGGTCTGACTTCCTAATTTTACAAATGAGACCACTGAGGTCTAGAGAGATTAATTTCAGTTCAGAAGCAAAGCCACAGATTAAATCAAAAGAAAAACAAACCCTAAACATGGAAACTAATTCCTTTGCTTGTGTATTTTGAACCTGGTCAACCAGGTGGTTCTCTGTGATTCTTTTGCTTCCCCAGATCCCAGCTGCCTTTGGGGAGAATGGCAAAAACAAAAACAAACAAACAAACAAAAAAAACTGTTATCCAGCTTCTGTACATTTAGGGGAAGGAAGAGAGGACAATTAAATAGTATGCAGAATAGAGATGTGTCAGTTTCTCCCATGTTGTAACTGAACTTTACAGCTCTTCTGTGTGGAGCCGTTTCCAGGTTAAGAAAGGGAGACTCAGATGGGTTAAGTACACAGGCTAAAGTCACAAGGCTGGCAGGTGACATGCTCTGGATTCCTACTCGGATCTCTCTGACTCAGACACTCATATTCTTCCTTCACACATTTGGCTTATTTATACTACTTCCCAACACTGTCACCCATGAAAAATGACTTACAGGATTTTTTATTTGATATTTCTGAATCACACAATTCCAAGACACTAATCATTTGGGCTCTACTTTAATTAGATAAATGATTTTAAAATCAATCTGGGGGCACCTGGGTGGCTCAGTCAGTTAAGCCTCCAACTTCAGCTCAGGTCATGATCTCACTGCATGAGTTTGAGCCCTGCATTGGGCTCTGTGCTGACAGCTCAGAGCCTGGAGCCTGCTTTGGATTCTGTGTCTCCTTCTCTCTCTGTTCCTCTCCTGCCTGCGTTCTGTCTGTCTCTCTCTCTCTCAAAAATAAATAAAGATTAAAAAAAAATTTGTTTTAAATCTTTCTAAAAATCAATCCAGTGTTTTTCAAATAGGAAGACTTTACACCAATCTGAGTGAAATTGTCAGAACTCTGGTGGGCACAGTACTAAGGCTATGGTGGTATTCAATAAACTTGGTTTTCCTGTAGCAAAATAGAACTGTCAACAATTAAGATATGAGCACAATTAAAAGTAAAAACAAAAAAAAAAGAGTAATTTTTTTCCTACAGTTAGTACAGGAAAGAAACAATAAAGCTTATTTTCATTTTCTTTACTCCAGTCTAATGTGGAAAAGGATCCCCCCACCTGGCCTTGGACCTTAGATAAAAAATATGCTTGCCTTTTTTCAGAAAAGTGGGGGTGAAACTCTCCCCCTCTTGCTCTCATGCCAATTAAAATTTAGTTCCATGGGGCTTCTATCAGTTGGGAGTCAAAGATCACAGAAAGATGAGAAGTGAAGGCAGTCGACTCAGAGCAGATTTTTAGATACCACTTTCCAGGGATCCCTGGTGACAGAGGAGCTTTTATGTGTGTGTGTGTGGTTGAGTTCTGAATAACAAATCTTCCTGCTGTACATTTGTTTAGTCGTTTCTATGACTTCGACACTCTTGGAGACTTAGGCTGAAGCATAAATAAGAGGCAATGTGAGCGTTCTCCAAGGAACCATTCCAAGTTGGTGAGTTAATACTCCACTCAGACCTCGTGGCCTTGCCACTCTCAGTCAAACTGGTTTTTTGTGACTGTCAGTCAAAGTCCAACATGGCACGCTTCCCACTGATACTGAATGAGCTGAGAACTCAGGTAACTGTTGATTTTGCCCTAGGGAATTTTACTGAGAAGGGCATTACAGCAATGGAGCAATTGAGACTCCGTGTGTGTGTGTGTGTGTGTGTGTGTGTGTGTGCATGTGTTGTGTGCGTGAGAGGGACAGACAGACACCAAGGAAACATGACAGATTTGGGTTGGCTACAATGCTTGCTTGCTTCTGGCCAAGGTGGCTGGTTGACCTAACTTCCTATCTCCTTGTTCATAGTCTCTGCCTGGCATTGATGGAGGAGAATTGAAGCATTACTGTCCGGGTAAGCACTACCCTAGCATCTAATATAAACGCCAAGCCTCAAATTTCCTCCCCAGAAAGGGAGCTGAGATTCTAACTAGCTGAATCATCTAGTGACAACGCCTTTCATTGTGTTAGGTTACAAAAACACAGTAGTAGCCTACTATGGGAATGCTGATGTGAAATCCATTCCATTTTTATGTTAAATAATTAGTCTGCCCCATTTCAAATGACTGAAAGATTCTGCAGAGTCACGGGTTTTCAAAAAAGTGGTTTGGAAGTTACTTTTTCAGATTTACGAGATGAGGAATTGCAAAGGGACTGAAACACCAACTTGAAGCCTAAAAATTATCTAGAATACCCGTAATGCATTAATTCCTGCCCAGTAGGAACCAAATAAGCTTCTCTGGTGAGATCCTTTAGAGTGGCTCTCCCTATGAGTCACTGAATCAGGAATCTGGGATAGAAATGCCAGTTGTGGAGGGAGTGCTATTAAAAGCAAGCTGGGCATGTGGAATCCCTGCTTTGCCTTGCATCTCTTTTTGCACATGCAAGTTCTGGCGGCTCTCACGCCCCCTCAAGACAACACTGGGGAGAATGACTGTAGGGCCTGCTCCCTCTAGACCGCCCTCCTCCCCCACCTTCCCGACTGCCTTTCCAGGGTTCCCGGTGTGTTCTGCCATGACTTGATACTTTTAGGAATCAGAAGCCCACATACAGCATCACATCTACACTGGCACCAGGCTTGTGTGTTTCTTTGGACTTTTTCTATAATTAGAAAAGAGAACATGAACATAGACAAGTGGAAAGCATTTTTTCCCTAAAATCACGTATGTGACATTACATAGGCATGTCCTTTCACTGCTCACAATATATGAAAGATAATTTAAAACTTATTATTGGGCACCTGGGTGGCTCAGTAGGCTAAGTGTCCAACTTCGGCTCAGGTCATGATATCATGGTTCCTGAGTTTGAGCCCTGCTTCAGATTCTGTGTCTCCCTCTCTCTCTGCCCTCTCCCTGTACGTGCTCTGTCTGTCTGTCTCTCTCTCTCTCTCTCTCAAAACTAAACAAAACATTAAAAAAAACCAACAACATTATTGTTGGAGGTGGGAGAGGCGCCTGGGTGGATCAGTCAGTTAAGCGTCTGACTCTTGACTTCGCCTGGGGTCGTGATCTCCCGGTGGTGAGATCTAGCTCATGGAGCCTGCTTAAAATTCCTTGTCCCTCTCCTTCTGCCCCTCCTCCACTCATGTGTGCACGCATGCGCTCTCTCTCTCTCTCAAAAAATGAAATACAATTATTGTGGGGAATTTTTAAGGAAAACATTTTTAAGGATCTCTGACAAATTCATTTTTTATTCATTTTCTGGAAAGGATATGAATCAGAATTTTCCTCTCATTTTCATTCTTCTGAAAGAATTTCTGATCAATGAATGAGGATCATTCATTCCACAAATATCAATTGAGTAATTCCTGTGTGCCATGCATGCACGTCTGAGAACTTTAGTTGTCTAGCTCACTAAATTTTCACAACAACATTTTGAGGTAGGTACTATACATCATCATACGGGTGATAAAATTGAAGAGCTTAAATGACTTTCCCAAGTCCTCAAACCTTGAACCTGATGGCTAGGATTTGAATTCAGGCAGTCTGAATCCAGAGCCCCCTCTCTTAACTGCGACATCATACCGCCTCCAACCTGGTGGGCTTGGTCAGATAAGAGCAAATATTGACAAAAGCATTGTACACTGTACATAAAATATACTTAGTGCTCAGATATTGGTTCCTAAATACCATTCTGCAATAAAAGGAATCAGGACTCCTTGAAGAAATGGTTGATTCTAGAACTGAAGCAAGGGAAACACAAGATAATTCTGGGATGTCTTATCCAGTGTTCTGTGTTCTTTTATGCGATGGTCAGTCGGATATGGCCAGAGGAGACAAAGAAGTTTGGGGAAACAAAATAGATTATACTCACAGCCCTAGAGACAGGAAGCACAGGGCCACCTGGAAAAAACACCAGACAGAGGGGCAGGAGTCAGCAGAGCCTAGGCCACCTTTATTGAAGCTGAAGGGCAAGTCAAAGCAGGGCTGGCTAAATAATTTGAAATGTGGCTAGTTTGAATAATTTCGGTGAGCTCTCAGCTGTAGGAATGGTCCCGGGTTGCCTGGCAACCTGGGATGGTCAAGGCAGAAGAATGTGGCCTCCCGAAATCATGAACCTGAGAGAAGAGGCTCTAGATTGGCTAGTTTGCCTATCAAAGTCATGCTCCTGGCCGGGCCTTTGCTGTGTCCCTGTGTGACCAATTGTCCTCCCAGTGTGACCAATTATTTTTTATTTTGTATACTATTTCAGTTTAGTATTCTGGTTTGCACTTCAGGCCATGGCAGTTATTATCCGTACTGATGCTCAAGATGTTCCCTTTCAGGTCAAGTTGAGTCCTGTGTCCTTTTGCTATGACCTACTAGTCTTTGGTAACTTCTTGCTATCTGGTATAACATGAAGCACCAGGCTCATTTTGTACATTTCCTGCCCTAGACCTGGAACCCGTTATTTCTCTCAGAAGCCCTGGATCTTTGTAGTGGGAAAACGTATTTCAAAATCACAATTTGGGCTCAAGGAACATCCCCAGTGTAATTGTTCTTAAAATTCCGATGTTGGAGTGACACTGGGAAAAGAGATTCTTTTACTGTTCTTTTCATACTCCTCTGTATTATTTGAATTTTCACCACGTGTATTCATTCCTATCATTTGTTTGTTGCGTACAAATAGTACATAATTACAGAGTTGAAAAAAAGTCGAAGTAAACATTCTATCAAACCTTTTCCATGACATTTCCCTTGCCAGCAATAACTGCATTTATGAAATTGCTGTGACTTCTTTCAGACTTCATCTTAGACCACACTGTTCCCTAAATAAGACTAGTGCCCTAAGGATTCCACATTCTATTTTAATCTATTTGGATGACTCAAAGAAACAATAATCTGAGGTAAAAATACAATGGATAGCAATGTAAATCTTCACCTTGACCAGTAAGTAGGGTCTCCATGCTTAACTCCAGGGGGCGCTGTTTACATCCTCGTCGTGGTGATAGATGCAGCAACAAACCTGCAAAGGAACGGATAAAACCGTAAGCAAAAGACGTGAACAGATAGGAAATGGCTCTTAAATATATGATAAGATGCTCAGGTTTGCTTTTAATAAGACAAACCCACAATAAAACTACACCAGGATACTGTTTTTCATCTCTCAGATTGGCAAAGATGAAAATGCTTGCTCACACACCTTCCTTTAATGCTGGTGAAATGCCTGTATTTCCGGCAGTTTGACAGCAGGCATTCAATGACAAATGTGTTCATATCTGCTCATTTAAAACACTTCTGGCAACTTACAAATGTATACAAAGATACTTGAATATTTAGAAAATGATGCATGTATACACTAGGGCTTCTTGATAAGGGCTGCACAGGAAAATCTAGGGGATTTACCAGATTGGAAGGGGGAGAAATTGTGTTTTGGTTTTCATTAAACTCTAACCGAAATTTATCACTTCCTTTCATTATGAAAGTAGGCAGGAAGCCACAGTAGTGTCAACCTGAGCCTTTGTTACCAGTAAAAATCAGATCTTCTATGCATACTTCAGTTGTTGCAGCCATTCTGCAATATCATTTATTTCGTCCATACTTTGATATTAGAGTAGTTATTAGGCCCACCACTAGATCTTGTGTCTTAACTCATTAATAAATAAGTGCACATATTTTTAAATAAAAAAAATATTTTGATAACTGTATTTCAGTGTAGTTGATTTCCTTTTAATCTCAAGGATTTTGTTTTATACATTATGGTGAGAAGAAATGCATCGGCTTTACCAGGCGACCAAAGGGGTGCATGGCACAAAGTAAATTAAGAACAGAGGAGTTCATTGCATTGCATTGAACAGCATTGCCTTGCTGTGATATATAACATGGGATGGGAAGCTTCCAAAAGTGTGACCTGGCTAAACAATATTTGTGCATTGCTATAGTAGAATACTTTGCAGCTGCAAAAAAAAAAAAAAAAAAGAGGAATCTCTTTAATAAAATGAAACAATATCCCAAATATTGTGAAGAAAGACAGTAAAGCAGCACTCAGAAGAATGTGTGTAGTGTTCTACCACTTGTATAAAAAGTGGGGGGGGGGCACTATATAATATGAATGCCTATCTGCTTGTATGTGTGTAAAATACCTCTGGAAGACAGGCAAGCAGCTGGAAATATTGGTGGCCTCCAGGGATGAGAACTGGGTGGTTGAGGGCCTGGAGTGTCAGGGAGACTTTTTTCCCTGATGCAGTTCATACTACATTTAATTTTTGAATGTTGTGATGGTATCATCTATTCAAAAGTTAAATAAAACCCGGCATTTAAAAATTCCTTGCTAGCGTCTGTCAAGGAGGTTGCTATACACAGCCACAACAGAACTCCTCAAAGTCCAGTCCCCACCCTGTCTTTGGAACCGCACACAGCCTGACCTGGAGCAAAGCCCTGAGGGTTTTATCATTTTAACCTCCTACTCTGTCCAAACCCCCAATAAAACGTTCCCAAGGCTTCCTGGGCGCCTGGGCGGCTCTGTCGGTGAATCGTCCAACTTTGACTCAGGTCATGATTTCACAGTTTGTGGGTTCGAACCCTGTGTTGGACTCTGTGCTGACAGCTCACAGCCAGGAACCTGCTTCAGATTCTGTGTCTCCCTCTCTCTGCCCCTCCCCCTGCACACGCATGCTCTCGCTCCCTCGCTCTCTATCAAAAAATAAATAAGAATTAAAAAAAAATAATTTAATAAAAATTTTAAAAACCTTCCCAAGACTTCCTTGGCTCTTGCCTTTCCTTATACCTTTAGCATTTGCTATTCCAGAAGTAAAATCTAGCCTATTCCAATTCAAAGCAGGCACTGCGGTCTCGTCTCTACTTCTGCTGCATCACAAATGCTCACGAAGCGAGCTGGCACTGGCAGAATTATTCCTACTGGGCAGTGAAAAGAAGCACATGAATGTTCACCAGTTATGCATTTTTAGTCTCCAATATTACTTGTTCACGTTTCATAATATACTTATTTTAAAACGGAGTCTTACTCATTGAATGGGGTAGATTTTTAGTGTTGTCACAAGTGCAGCCTAATTACTACTATTTGTAAGAAAGCACAAATATTATGGGATTAGATCACTAAAAGATTTCTTCTTCCCAAAACTTCTGTCGTGAATTTCCTACCGTTTTTGAAATGAAGCCAAGTTTCAGTACAATACACTGATGACCACGCTTCTCTCGTGTGTCTTCAGCAATATAGGGAACATTTATACTACCAAAGTAAAATATTCTGAAGAAAATATTAATGCTGAGTCCAAGTAACAATACTGGTATGAGTGTTGACTGCTAACAGCATTCAAGTTGCAAAACAATTGTGTTTGTAAGTATTTGTGTGGAGCATTATGATAACAAATGCTGATTCTCCTTGAGATCTGGGTCAGCAGAGGGAAGCCTGCGTTTGTTTTTGGAAAACATTTTATTTAGAAGCAGACTCGAGGCTATTTGCACGACAAGCAAAACTATAGCAGAGTCTTGCCACAAGAAGTCGAACAAATCACTTAAAAATTACAACATAACCTTATTTTCATGACGGACTCTGGGAAAATATTTGAGGTCTCAACAGAAACCCCTGGCTTGTTTTTGAGTCAGAAATGTGTTTTCTTTGGAGTCATGAACAGGATGAAGAAAACCAGGACAACTGCCAAGGCTCTCTGCTTTGAGCTCTTCGACGCTGAAAGAGAAAAAGTGGTTAGATCGTCAGTGGATTGGGGCGGGGGCCAGGGGACTTCGGGAGGAAGGAGGGAGATAAAACTTCCTGTTGCTTCTGAAGAAACTGTGTAGCCAGGTGAGTTGTTAAGAAAGGAACAAGTGACATTTCCAGTTCCTTTTTTCCCCCGATTACACCCGGTACAAACAATGTCCCCAGAATGTGTTCCCCAGAGGAGAGCATGGAGGTTAGGGCTTTGGAGTTGAAGGCACACAAACCACCTAATCAAGGAAGGCTGGTTTTCCTCAGTCTTTTTGGAGACTGAGGTCTTGAGGGCCTCTGTGGGCCTGTGAGTGGTAGAGGAGTGGACCAGCAGGACAAGCATCCAGGTCTTCCTGGAACACATTGCCTGACCAATACCTTGGAAACTGATGAGTCACAGCAAACGGAGGAGGTGATCAGGACTCTGCAGAGTATGGCATCTCAAATACCAGGAGATCCTTGCATGAACCCCTGGAGGATGAGAGAGAATTCCCAAACACGACTGAGGTTGAGTTTTTCTGCCAGTCACGTGGGTGGAAGTACAGAACCAATTTCTCTGATTTAGAGAAATGTAGCATTTGCACGCCGGAAAGTGGCAGTGTGACATTTGTATGGCTACATTGGAAGTATCTATCTAGAGTCAAGTATAAATCTCACCTCCCCTGTACTACCACTACTCCCATGCAAACATGGATGCCTGTGCATGTGTGCATATACCACACACATACACACACACACACACACACACACACTTCTATTGGCATCTTGGAAATGAGACTGCCTAGGACTGACTTGCCTCTCCACCCTTCCCTATCCACCCTTCAGTCTTCACGTTTCCTGTCGCATTAGTCTTATTTGTTGGCTACATTAACTTATTATTTCAATTAATTCTACAAAAAATTATTGAGTGCCTAATATTTGCCTATAACTCAAAGGTGGGATTCCAGTCTTCCAGATGTTCATAGGCTAGAGCATAATGTTGAGCACAGAGTGGAAGGTATGGGTAGGGGGAAGTGACAACAGTTCATGTCTCTAGAAGGAGGACAGAGGACTTTAATGGTACAGAGGGGCAGGTAACCCAGCCTGGAATGAGAGGAAGGATCAGGGTAAGTTTTTGCAAGAAATGATGACTTAGCAGATCTTGAGTTTGCAGAGGGTAAATGAGAGCAGAATAACGTTCCTGGGAGAGGAACCAGGGCAAATCTTTGGGGATATGAAAAATATGGTCTATTTATGAACCATAGAGTTTGCATCATAAAAATATAAGCTATAGGGGCGCCTGGGTGGCTCAGTCAGTTGAGTGTCTGACTTTGGCTCAGGTCATGATCTCACGGTTCGTGGGTTCGAGCCCCACGTCAGGGTCTGCGCTGACAGCCCGGAACCCGGAGCCTGCTTCAGATTCTGTGTCTTCCTCTCTCTCGGCCCCTCCCCCTCCCCTCACGCTCTGTCTCTCTATCTCTCTCAAAAGTAAATAAACATTAAAAAATTTAAAAAATATATAAGCTATAAAGGAAGCAACCACATATTGGTTCTGCCTATTGCTCTTTCTACACATTACGCTCTACATACTGTCCTTAATGGTTATCTAATTTCTCAAAGATTCTGCTCAGTTGGAACATATGTCAGAAGAAATAGCAAGCCAAGCGAAATGATTTCCAGTAGCAAAGTAAAAGATTACACTATCAGGAGGGTTTAATCAGAAAAATCATATGGAAGTCCTGAATTCCTCCCGGTATATATGAGTCATCAAATTATATTAGTCGGATGCTTAGACCTTTTCACTTCCATACCTAGGTTAAGAATTGTAATATAATATATTCTGAGAATAGCACATAATAGGAGATGTTACTGCCACAAATATCTTCCCATATGTGGACAGATTTAACATGAAATTTAGTGCTTGCCAACTGAAAATAAAATTATTAAATTATTTCATGCATAATTTGATTACCTCTGGTTGAGAGGACACAGAAAGGTTAGGTCATGACATGCTTTCCCACATGAAGAGAAATGTGGTTTTCAGACTCAGTGCAGAAGGTCTATCATGTAAGATTTTGTCCTCGGCTAATTCCCTGATGCAGGTATTCCCCCCCTTTTGCTTTACTCTCCATCTTAAACCATCTCTCCTTTTGGGAAGTGTCCCATGAACCAGACTCAGTGTGTTTTTAGCAGTCCGTTCATTCCTCCATGAAGACAAAGGAGCATCATTCTCTACGAATGTTTATGGCACAAATTGACACGTTTTTCAGGAATTCAGTGTGCCAAGTAGAGATAGAAAATGCAATGAGACTGAGGAATTGGTGCCTCAACTCAGTTCCTTCCTCCAAAAATTTTTTGCAAATTTTGTTGCCTGGGAATAATTTAAGATTTTTTTGTTCCTTCAGAGCAAGTTTTTAAAACTTGTACTTGTACCACGCACCCCTGTGACAACATGGTGATACCTATACCCCTTCTCAGAGTACTGTTTCTAAATGCATAAAATAAAATACATATGATTACACTGAAAATAGATAATCCACATGTTTATGTTTTGCTCAAGATTCAAAAATTTTTCTCTTTTTTTTGTTTCAAGTTTTTATTTAAATTCTAGTTAATTAACATATAGTGTAATATTAGTTTCAGGAGTAGAATTTAGGGACTCATCACTGACATATGATACCCAGAGCTCATCACAAGTGCCCTCCTTAATGTCCATCACCCATTTAGCCCATCTCCCTGCCTACCTCCCCTCCAGCAACCCTGTGTTCTAGAAATACAATTATCAAAATGGCTTTCTAAACTTCATAATAAAATAATATGTGTCTTTATTAACACATTAAATAAAAAGATCCAGCTGCAGGTCTCATAGCTACCATATTTTGAAGTAGTGGATATTTCAAGATATTTGCAACAGTCCTAATGTGATAGGAACAAGTCTTTGACTTCTCCTGGTGGCAGATTCACAGGAACAGTTAATAATTGTGATTCAGAATCTACATTTATAATTGTGGAGACTACTAGAGGTTCAAGAAATTTTTAAAAAATATTTTTTCTTCATGGGTGCCTGGGAGGCTCAGTTGGTCAAGCATCTGACTCTTGGTTTCAGTTCAGGTCACGATCTCGTGGTTTGTGAGTTTGAGCCCCACATGAGGCTCCATGCTGAGAGTGCGAGCCTGCTTGGGATTCCCTGTCTCCCTCTCCCTCTGCCGGTCCCCCACTCATGCTGTTTCTGTCTCTCTCAAAATAAATAAATACACTTAAAATATTTTTAATCTTAAAAAAAAAAAACAGTATTTTTTCTTCATCCAAGTGCATGGGCTGCTGAATTCTATCCCTGCACCCAGACAAAGAACACTTGTTTTACCCTGGAATCAACACATTGACTCTATTTCTACTGTTAATATAGGGATCATCCTAATAAGACCCATCCCTCCATGAGAAGACAAAGGGCATCTTCATTTCCAGTTAGGAGGTATAAGAAGGAAGAGAAGGTCTACTATTGCCTTGTTCCTTTAAAATGCTTCACTGTAGGGGCGCTTGGGTGGCTCAGTTGGTTAAGGGTCCGACTTCGACTCAGGTCATGATCTCATACTCTATGAGTTCAAGCCCCGTATTGGGCTCTGTGCTGACAGCTCAGAGCCTGGAGCCTGCTTCAGATTCTGTGTCCCTCTCTCACTCTGCTGCTCACCTGCTCCTGTTCTGTCTCTCTCTCTCTCTCTTAAGAATAAATAAGACATTTAAAAAAAATTAAGTTTAAAATACTTCACAGTAAACTCATTCCACACATTTTTCCTTTATCCTTTATAATTTCAGAATTTATTTAAGAAATAAAAATAAAAGCTTTAGTCCAGAAACAGCCCAGAAAAACAAAACAACCATGTTCCTTCCAGAGGGCTCGGTCCCAGCCTCATCTCCTGCATGACCTTGATAAAAGTGTCTTAACTTTGATCTTTGGTTCACTCACCATAAAACCGGCACAATAATACCCACCTAGCCACGTTATGGTGATGGTCAAAGGTGACACCATCTCCGAAATGCTTTGTAAGTTCTGATGAGCAGTGCAACACAATGGAAGGCCACCACGCGTTTATGGAGGACACGGTCTCCTGTATATCTTCTTCTCGCTGTTGTACAAGACACTGGGGCCAGAAAAAGGCAAAATCACTGACAGCACATTAAGGAAGTGGTGTCACTGGCCAGACCCTGGTACAGAGCATGAGAAAAGTAGTTTTGTCCTGCATCTGGAGCATCTCAGGGCTGCGTTCCCTGCTACTTTGTGACTGTATAAACACTCCCGGCCCCACCAGCCTCTATGAGAACAGGAAAAGCTCCCCCAGGTCGCTTTAACCAAATACATATTATCCATCAACCCATAAATAATAATGAAAGGATGTTAGAAATGGCTTTGCAGGTGCCAACCAATTGCAACTGTAGAGCCACCGGGGAATACAATGGCCCTTCTGTTTTGGAATAAATATTTAAACCTACAAATGTTTGTGGGTGAAATTGTTAAATCCCAGGGCACCCTTCTTGCTCTTCAGCCTATACTCCACCAAACTCTACAAATACTGAAGCCATATCTCATTTCAAGGGAATGGTTATTATTTTAAGATTTACATGTACCTTTTAGAGAAACACGCTGCGGTATTTTGGAATGAAATGAGATTGGCCACTAGTTAATATTTATTGAAGATGCATGATGAGTGCATGAAGTTTTATCCTACTATTTTTTCTGTCTTTGTACATTTGAATTTTTCCATCATAAAAATATTTAGAAGCTTTAGCTGTCCAAAAGAAAAAACAAAGGTATTCCGTGTTTATGTTAAATGAATGCAAACAGGGGCGCCTGGGTGGTTCAGTCGGCTGACCATCCGACTTTGGCTCAGGTCATGATCTCGCGGTCGGTGAGTTCGAGCCCGCGTCGGGCTTGGTGCTGACAGCTCGGAGCCGGGAGCCTGCTTCTGATTCTGTGTCTCCCTCTCTCTCTGCCTATCCCCCACTGGCTCTCTCTCTCTCTCTCTCAAAAATAGATGGACATTAAAAAAAAATTTTTTAAAGACTAAAATAACTATTTATTTTAAAAATGTATGTGGGTGGTCAATAAGGTGATCAATTTAAGGGCCTTGTGTCAAAAACACATAGTATATATTTGAAGCAGAAATATGATTCATAATAGAGACACTGTATTACATACTGAATGCTTGAGGGCATCATCATATCTTCAATTCATGAGGCACATATGGTAGCCTCAGTGCAATAAAGATATTTTCAACAAGTTATAGGTGAATCCACAATCTGAGATAATATATCTTTACGTAAATAATTCACCACTTTATCTTACGGTTAAGCCATAGAGCCATTTTGAAAAGAGTTATCTCGTAAGAAATATGAGAGTGGTGATTACAGTTTTACAGGGCAATACTGTAAAGTGGCCGTAACCTATTTACACATGATCCTGACGATCAAACTTGAAGAAGTTTTCAAAATAGCCCCCTGGAAATTGTTCCATTTCTATTTTCCTCAGGATCATTAAAACTTCACATTAGGATGAATATTTCACATTTAGGAGTAAACGCTAGAAGCAAAAGGAAATGACTTGGTTTCTTAGTTTTTAAGTTATAAAAAAAGGAATATTTCTTCTGTCACTTTTAAGTGTCTCTGTGAATGTGTATTTGTGAATTTGGTTCCATATTTTCACAAAAACTGGTTTTAAGGTTATTTTATCATGCAACACAATAAAAGCAAAAAAAAAAAAAAAAAAGAACACTTGTGATCACGACAATGGTGACTGCTACCACAAAGACCAGCTCTCTGTGTCATTGGTCCCCCTTCTCTGAGAATGGGGAAAAGTCTCTCTGCACCCAGGGAGCCGATTCATTACAGAAATAAACAAGCTGTTAGAAAACTTTCTTCATCCTGTTCAGGGTCTTCCTGGGGCAAATTGGGTCAAGGGTAGTTGCCCAAGTTTTAACTTCTGTAAGAAAGCCTAATGAGTCAGAAAGAAATCACAACTTCTACGTCTTTATCAAATGGTGCTTTGATTCCACTCTGAGTGCTTTGATCCAGTTTATCACATAAAAAGTGTCCAAAGAACAAGTCAGTTTTGCTATGGTCTAAACAGTTTAATCATGTGTGTGTAGTATTCAAGGCTATATTTGCTTGATTCCCTACAGTGACATTTTGCTCAGTGCAAAATAAATAGATAGATAGATAGATAGATAGATAAAAATGAAGAACTTAAAAGTAGACATACTCCTCACTAATAACACCTCCATTTGTGTAGATCTTTCAAGTCCCTTCTAAATTCATAACCAAAATGTTGAGAATATAAATTATTTCACTTACTTACCAGCATTGAGCTATTTCATTTGATGCTCAAAACACTATTATGATATAGGCAGAGTAGGTATTATTGTTACCATTTTACAACTGGGAAAACTACAACTTTGGAGGTCACATGACTGACCCAGGATCACAGAAAATTGGCAAGTCTAGAAGCAAACCTATGTCTCCTGGATCCTAGCATTTTCTCTCCTGGCATGCCGTGTAGTTTCTAAGATAGCTATGCCTTCAGAAAGTGATTTTCTCCCATGATCCCCAGCTGCCTGGCACCAGCCCTCTGCTCAAGTTCTTGGAGTCATGATTAACTGGAGGGGAACAGGTGGCAGTTTGATCATCTGCCATGTATAAAGACCAGGTCACTTCTTCGGGTGCCTGGGTGACTTAGTCAGTCAAGTGTCTGACTTCGGCTCAGGTCATGATAACACAGTTTGTGAGTTCGAACCCCGGGTCGGGCTCTGTGAGGACAGCTCAGAGCCTAGAGCCTGCTTCTGATTCTGTGTTTCCCTCTCTCTCTGCCATTCCCCCACTTGCACTCTGTCTCTCTCAAAAATAAATAAACATAAAAAAAGAAAGAAAAGAAAGAAAAGAAAGAAAAGAAAGAAAAGAAAGAAA
>NW_024412400.1:44303401-44378775 GCF_014898765.1 Herpailurus yagouaroundi
AAAGAAAGAAAAGAAAGAAAAGAAAGAAAAGAAAGAAAAGAAAGAAAGAAAGAAAGAAAGAAAGAAAGAAAGAAAGAAAGAAAGAAAGAAAGACTAGGTCACTTCTTTTTGGTAAAGGGTTTCCAGGCTCACCTTTGTCAGGCATTCTAAAACAGAAAGGAAAACAAATCCACCTCTAAAGCAAATGGAAAAATAAACACTAAAGTCAGTATTTTGGGTCCCCACTGAAAGTGTCATTCTAAAGATAATTAGTTATTATTTTTAGAAAGAGATATTAAAACTTTAGCCCTCTGTACCAAAATTATGGCTTCATCCATTAGGGACGCTGATGCAGAAGCAAAGTAGAAACTATCCAAAGTCTATAGTTCCTATATGAGTAGGTAATGCGTGAATAAATAATCAGTTCCCATCATACAACTCAGTGTTTAGCCAATTCCAAACATACTGCTGCCAACAATTTTAAGTCAACACTGATATCTAAAATAAACACAGGGTGACTAACACACACTGGTACTCTAACGAAAAAATATTGTGAAATATCTCCTTGCCAAGAGAAGTTCTTGGACTCTTTCTCTGGGTAACTGTTTATTAGTCATAAGGGTATGAAGTTCCCTGAACACTTTTTTAATTCATTCATTCAACAAACTTTTTGTTTTTTGAGCACTTTTTCCCAAAAACCATGAAGGGTATGAGATCTTACCCTTCCTTTAAGTTAACAAGTTAACTTTGACACAGTTTGAAAGCTGGGAGGAGTCGTGAAACTCCTAGGTCAGAGACAAAGGACTGCCTTACTTACAGCAGGAGCAGTACTCAGTGTCTGCGTTTGAGAGCATTGTTAAGCTTAGAGAAATCAGGTCTTTTGTCCTGAACAGTAAGCACACCTGCTTAATGCTGTTGAGGGAGACGCTCCTGACAATGCCTCTATTCAAAAGATGTGCAGAAATGCGAGAAATCCCCGGAGAATCGTTTCTTGACACTTACCTCTCCAGACACTTGATAGACACTAAAGCTATGAACATGAGAAGAAAGAACATGCTATCTTGTTCCTGATAAGCCTATATTATTGCTAATAAATTCACCCATAAAATTGAACCATCGAATTCTGCTCATAGATAATGTGGGAAGTATAGTTTGTTTGGTGTCCCTCCTTAACTTGATTTTGATAATCGAGAAAAGTGATGGAGGATCCACCACCCAGAAATCCTGCTCTTCAGTTCCCAACTTGTTTGCTGGTCATGACGAAGTCCTGAATGCCACCAAAATGGAACTAAAACATTGTGTCTGCATTAGAACATAATATTTCAGCATTTCCATCCAAAGCATCCAGTCTGTAGCATAATGACTCAAATGACAATAAAGGTAAAGGTCATTGGCAGGGGAAGTAGATAACGATGTTTAATGAAAGAAGTGAAAGCTGATAGAAAAATATTATAAGGGAAACCTGTCTTAATTATACTGGTAGGACTTTGTTATAAAAGAAATTAGAGTCAAGCCACACCAAAATAGTTGGCTCTAGCAAATAAATCTGCAACAAATGACCTTTAAAATAGAATTTAGAGGCAAGTTTTTCTATGGGGAGTTGAGAATTACCACCAGAATGTATTAAAAAGAGAAGGTTTAAAGTTCTGCTGAAAATATACAGCTTGAGCCGCTGAAAAAGACACATTTTATCCAAACTGTTTCAATTTTCATTGATTCTTTATAATGGCATTTCTCATTAAGATGATCCAGCTCCCTTTATTCTGACTTTGTTTTTACGAAGCATTTTTTCATAGTTATTTGACTTCCGGTAGACTTCCCTACAAATAAGAGAAAATATCTTCCTGAAAACATTGAAATTCCAGACCTCTTAATAGCTCTATTTTTTTCCACCTCAAATTAGTTAATTGGAAACCTGTTTTATCAATCAAGCCCTTGTAAGTTTAGTTAATACAAGCCAGTTCCATCAGACTCTGATTTCCCCTGAGCAACATGAAAATAACTAATGGAGTTTTTGAAAATTCAAACATACCATCGAGAAATACTTATGCTCATCAGTGGGCTCATCCTGGGACACTGATGAATATATGTATTCTGGAAAACTCTGAATGGTTAACCAAATGATTTTCTCCCTTTGACATCTTTTCAATGTAATAATCATTCTATTTGTACTTTTTCCTTGATTTTTCCATAAAAGTTAAAATTTAAGAACTTGTTGAGCATCTGTCTGTAGTCTTTAGTACACAGCACCATTTTCTGCACTTCAGTATTGCCTATCAGCTAATATTATTTTCTTAGACTGTCTACAACAATGACAATCTCCAAATCATTTTATATAGTTATGTCTGTAATTCTTTGATCTTATAACTATTTCCTCTAATATATATATATATTATATTATATATATAATTATATAATATATAATATATTATATATAATTATATATAATATAATATATATCTAATATACAGTATATTATATATATATGTATATGTGTGTGTGTTTGATTTTGAGACATAGTAGAATAATATTGGATAAAAAAGGCCTAAATGCATGGAAACACAATGTAGTTTAGATGACTTAGGTCCATTTCATTATAATGGTGCAATTATCCCACAAATAGTTTATCATTCCAAAACATGTTAACACTTAAGAAATTACAGGAAATTGTTCAATTTCCCAGGGTCTCAAACAATTTTTCTATGAGCATTGCCTCTAATGTACTTTGATTGTGGGTAAAGGACTGTGAGGGAGTCATCTTATCACCATATTTAGATGTACCCAATGTTCTGAATTTCTTAGGGAAAAGAGATTATAAAAATCATGAAATTCTGGGTGCGCCTGGTGGCTCAGTCGGTTGAGTGTCCAACTCTTAGTTTCAGCTCAGGTCATAATCTCATGGTTCAGGAGATCAAGCCCCGCACTGGGCTCCACACTCACAGCTCGGAGGCTGTTTGAGATTCTCTCTCTCTCTCTCTCTCTCTCTCTGTCAAAATAAATAAATAAACTTAAAAAAAAAATCATGAGGGACACCTGGGTGGCTCAGTCAGTTAAACATCCAACTTCAGCTCAGGTCACGATCCTATGGTACATGGGTTCCAGCCCCATGTCAGGCCCTGTGCTGACAGCTCAGAGCCTGGAGTCTGCTTCGGATTCTGTCTCCTCTCTCTCTGCCCCTCCCCCGCTCATCCTCTCTCTCAGTCTCTCAGAAATAAACAAAAAAAAAATTTTTTTAATGATGTAATTTAATCACTACAAAAAAAACAGTAATAAATATCATTTGTAGTATCTACTGACTGTGTCTGAAGGAGTTACTGGGCTCTATGTAATGGGTGTGAGGTGGGGTTCAGTGTGAAGGGATGAGAGGCCCCGATGAGGCACGTCCATGAGACCCCACCTAGCCAACTCCTATGCTCATTCATAGCAAATTTTTCAGAGTAAAAGTTCCTTGGATGTGTAAGGAGGAAAGAAGAAAAAATATATCAGAGTCAAATTTGTTTCTCTATTCTTTGCTCTTGGGTCCTCATCAGTTAGCAAGTGTGTGCATTTTCCCAGTTGTCAATATCCTGAGTAATGAGAAAGGTAGATGGCAGACCACTCAGAGGAATTGAAAAGCCATAAGCCAATCCATTTAAGCAAGGAGAGCTGTGGGCATTTCATTTGGAGGCAGATGAGTTTGTCCATGCAAGGTAGGGGTATCTACATCCAAATGGAATTTCTGAAAGTTGCACTTTCTAGGACAAAAGTTGCACATCTTAAAAGGTTTAATGTCTCTAAGGAATTACTTTGACATTACATTAGCGACGGTTATGATGAGAAGACCGGAAGGAGCGTGAAAGCAGGAGCCTGGGATCACGAAAAGAGTGGCACTTTCCTGTGCTCTATGTGTTTGCTCCCCAACAACCAGTATCAGGCCTTGCTTTCCAGCCGGGTCCCATCCCCAGGTTTGTAGCCTCTCAAGTCAGGTGCTCTATTACCTTGAGCAAGAACTCAAGGGATGGAAACACACAAACCAAAAAAAGCACACGTCTACCTGGTAAAGACTTTTTGCTACCACTCTCTATCTTGACTCAGTTACTTAACTTGGTTTTCTCACCTGTAAAATGAAAATTTTAACACCAACTTCACAGATCGTTATAAAAACTAAATAAGATAAGGGTTTTTTTTTTCAATGTTTATTTTATTTTTGGGACAGAGAGAGACAAAGCATGAACGGGGGAGGGGCAGAGAGAGAGGGAGACACAGAATCGGAAACAGGCTCCAGGCTCTGAGCCATCAGCCCAGAGCCTGACGCGGGGCTCGAACTCACGGACCGCGAGATCGTGACCTGGCTGAAGTCGGACGCTTAACTGACTGCGCCACCCAGGCGCCCCTAAATAAGATAAGGTTTGTGTCTTGGTTTGGGTCCCCAGAAAAGACCTGAGTCACGGGTTTGGATGCAAGTTGTTTATTTGGAAGGTGAAGGGAATACTCAAGGAGGAGGGGAGAAAAGCTAGAAAAGACAGCAGCCCCTGAAATGTGTGTCCGGAAGCAGGTGCTGCTGGGTGCTGCTGGAGCTTAGGATGTCTCCAATAATTCTGTGAAAAAAGGGAAACAAGTCAAACTGGCTCTATGGCACAGGGTGAATCCTACAGAGATTCATGGAGCTGGAATTTTCTCTTTTAAATTGGTTGTCATGTGGGTCCCATAGCTCAGGGTTTTGCCTCTATATTTTATTTAACTACAAGCTATCTAAAACAAGTATGGCAAATAGTATAAGCTAAGATGTCAGTTCTGATGTGTTATTGACATAATGGATTATTGACCAGAAGGGAGCAGAGCAAGACTCATGCTTTTTGTCAGCCATCCCTAACCTGGCTGGCATCCATACTCTGGGTATTCATTTACCCAGACCCAGCAGACCTTCATCCTTGTAATGATCTCCCTTCCTGTGAGGACTTTAAAATAATAATTTAGATATCTTTTAAAATAATACAGCTGGAATATCATGATTAGTTCATAATAAGAGAAAGTAAATTAATTAAAACCACTGGCTCACTTTTTTACACACAGATTGGCAGGTGTTAAAAAGCACGCACAAGCAAATGTACGTTGAGGTATGTTCATCACAAAAACATCAGTAATAGCAAAGACTGGAAGTGACCTAAACACCCATGGCTGGGGAAAAGGTTATATAAATTATAGTACGTTCAGACAATGGAACACTAAGTAACGGCAAAGAGTCTAGGTAGTGCTATATAAGGGAAATTTTCATGATAAGTTGTTAATAAAGGTGCAAAATGATTTATTATGCTAGCATCTGTATAAAAAAGAGGAGGAAGTATATACACACAAAATATATATGTCTATTTATTCACAAAAAGGATATATTTAAATTAAAAAATGTGTTAACAGAGGTGCCTATGGGAGGAAAAAAGTGGAGGGCAGGGAGACGTGAGTGGAAGAGATATTTACTCTCCCACTCACTACTTTTTCACTTTTTTAAACCATGCTCATGTATATTTTTAAATGAAGAAAATTAACCATTTTCTTATTCTAATTGTTCTCTGTCCTACTTCCTTTTCTTCATGGGAGGATCACTGTTACTCCCACCACACAGGGAAAGCCAACATTAACTTTCTGGGTTAATATTTTGGCATACTGACATTACCATTCAGTCTTTTTTCTCCACATAAATATTTCTCTGCCTTTTTAAATTAAGAAAAAAAGGCTTCATGTTGCACATATGCTTGTATCTCCTGCTTTGTTCTCTTAATATATCAGTTTTTTTGTGTCACTGAATATTTTTCTACAATATGATGTTTTAGTGCTATATTGTACTCCAGAGCATGGATATCCTATAAATTATCCAACTGCTCCCTTGGATACCTAGGCAGGCAGAGCGATTGCTGAGAGCTGAAAACGTACGGACTATAATAATGAAACTGATTTTTGTGTGTGACTTGAGGTAGGAGTTTCTTTCCCTTGTAGTCAACTTCATTCATGGAGAGTTAACACAGCTCTCTCTACTTTCTCACAACAAGTGTACCTCCCTTAGCTGAAATCACACATGGAATATTTTATTTGTAAAGAAGCCTTTTGCAGAAGGAATGAGTACCTGGAAAACAATGCGGGGCATTAAAACTATTTTGCAAATGATTTACTCACGATTATGACATCAATTGGACCGAGGTTATCTTTTTAAATGTTAAATTGAAGAGGTTATCTTTTTAAATGTTAAAATATAGGAACATGTTCCTCTGATTTTACAGAAGGCATAATAAAGTTAGAGTAAATTTTTCCAGAAACCAGAACATTTGCAGGGCAGAAATGCTGGGAGAAATAGAGTGTGTTTATCAAATAATGCAAATAAGGTTAGCCGTGGTTTTCAGCGTATGAAAACAACACGACAAACTCTTGTGTTTAACAAAGGCACTTCAGCCATTTGTTCACAAACCACAATTCCATACAAGGTCAGGTTTACGAAGGTATAAATGGAAAGGAAGTCGATAGACTTAAATTCCCTCTTTTCTACAGCATCTAAACCCCACACACTCGAAGGAACGCTAAGCTCCTCAGGACCATCTCAGCAAGTGGGACTTGAGCAGATCAGACCCTGTCCTTTTGTTTGCAGACTTGAAAGGTTGAGGAGGTGCCTCTCCAGCGAGCACAGTGATGCCCTTGGGGCTAACTTGCTAATCCATAATAGAAATCATTATGAAAATAAGACATTTTTAGAAACTTGATATCGCAGTCAACATTTTCATATATATTAAACGACCCAACTGGTTGTAGATCTTTTGATGTGTTTTGCACCTTAATGTATGTTATACATTCAATAAATATTTATTCAGTGTTTGGTACCAGACACCCTTTCAGCTCTGGGGTTAGGAAGATGAAAAGAGCATGGTCTTACATTCTCAGGGCAGGGGCTGTCAGTAAAATAAATAAGCCAACAAAAAAGCTAACTACAACCAAAAGCAACGAGTGCTATGAAAGAGACAAATATGAGCTGAGGTTTAGAAAAACCAAGGGACACCTCCTCTAGGAAGGCAGCCAGGGAGGAATGCTCCAGAGAGGTGATGCTCCAGCTGAGATCATCCCCGGAACACATGGGGGAGCCAAGCTTGGGATCGTGGGAGGAAGGACAAACCAAGGAGAGAGCGCAGCCTCCAAGGGCTCTGAGGACAGATAAGACTTGGTATATCTGAAGAATAGAAAGAAGACAAGCACGGCAGAGGGTGCTGATGTAGGAGGAGAAAAAGATGAGGCTGAAGACTCAGGGGCAGGGGCTCCTACACAAGATCTTGTGGGCCATAAGCCGGGATTTTTTTTTCAGGGTGTGATAGTGATAAAGTAATAATGCTTTACTAAAGGTCCTGTGCCAGAAGTTAAATAAACTCACAAGTCGGTGAATTGTTTTACTTTAAGAATAATGATATGAGGGGCGCCTGGGTGGCGCAGTCGGTTAAGCATCCGACTTCAGCCAGGTTACGATCTTGCGGTCCGTGAGTTCGAGCCCCGCGTCGGGCTCTGGGCTGACGGCTCAGAGCCTGGAGCCTGTTTCCGATTCTGTGTCTCCCTCTCTCTCTTCCCCTCCCCCGTTCATGCTCTGTCTCTCTCTGTCCCAAAAATAAATAAACGTTGGAAAAAAAAAAAAAGAATAATGATATGAGAGGGTTTATTTTAATGACAACTCAGGAAGATGACAGTGTCACGTAGCCAAATCTAATGAGAAAAAAATGGGTCAGGCTAGGGTGATCGCACGTACCAGTTTGCTCAGAAGAGTCCCAGGTTGCATCTATATTCTCAGCATTACTTTGGTGTAGCATTTGTCTCAAGTACTTCATTTTTCAGTGAAGTGTTTTTATTAGCAGTTTCGTTAAAATGAGCCAGAATGGGTTGGGCAGACGGCCACTTTATACATCCAGCTTCTGCCATAGTCTCAGTGAGTAGCATATGAGATGCTCGGGTGATGTTGAATTTTCACTCTAATGTATGGGAAGATCTGAAAAAAATCCAGCAATGACCCATTTCTTTTTTCCCAGCTCTTCCCAGAAGCAAGGGAGCTGATGTTTCCTTGTCAGGGCCACCGTGCAGGGCTCCCACTGATAAAATGAAGTGGAGCAGTCATGAGTTGCTAGGGACAAATAATCCCTTCCAGTCTCAGGTGGTGGTGGGAGAAATGTTCTGCTTGCTGACCCTGCCAGCCACCTGGTGTATCAGCTTGTGACATTCTGTGTAGATGTACAAAGTCACCAAGTCATCGACTCACCAGATTAATGGGAAACATGTCAGATTATGGGTTAGGTATGTACAGATTACGTCCAGGAAACAGAACGTGAGCAGTCCTGCCTAGAACTCATTGTGTAATGTGAATGCTGTGGTGCCTTGGCCAATTCCTGAATAGTGTAAAGCCACAACTGCTTATTTTATTGTTTGACAATGCTTTTTTATTTTTCAATAGATGCTTTCAATAGCAATGACCTCAAGGAAATGAGTTGAATGGAAACCTAAGTACAAAATTTCCATTGCACAAGAAAGTTGGTTAAGAAATTAAATCTTGCACAAAATGTAAACATCTACCATCACTTATGGGACCATAGTGATATCACTAACCACTCGAAAGTACAGAGACATAAGTCTCCTGGAAAATCATCAGATTCGACCTCAAATGTTAATAATTTAAGAAGATTGGAATTGACGACAATAGTTGAGCGGGTGAAGCTTCAGTAAGTCTATCTACACAACCCCTTTTGAAGCATGTCTTTGGATTTAGAGCAAATGATCACTGTCCTATTTTAATTTTGTTCTTCTTTAGTTCCAAGTTTGCTCATGTACATACACTTGTAAAGTGAGAGCTGAAAATTACTCCATTAGTATACAAAGAATTTGCCAAACTATGAAATGATGCCAATTTTATATCAATGTCATCAGGTGATTGGCATAAAAATACAGCTAACTCTAATAGTTGAACATTTTCATTCAATTTTTCCTGTGATCAAAGTGAAACTTCTAGCATTTTATTTTGTTGAAAATAAAACATCCTTCAGAATGGCTAACATTAACAACTCAGGCAACAACAGATGTTGGCAAGGATGCAGAGAAAGAGGATCTCTTTTGCACTGCTGGTGAGAATGCAGGCTGGTGTAGCCACTCTGGAAAACAGTATGGAGGTTCCTCAAAAAATTAAAAATAGAACCACCCTACGACCCAACAATTGCACTACTGGGCATTTATCCATGGGATACACCTGTTTCGAATGGACACATGCACCCCAATGTTTATAGCAGCACTATCATCAATAGCCAAAGTATGGAAAGAGCCCAAATGTCCATCGATGGATGAATGGATAAAGAAGATGTGGTATATATATATATATATATATATATATATACACACACACACACACACACACACACACACACACACATACACAATGGAGTATTACGCGGCAGTCAAAAAGAACGAAATCTTGCCATTTGCAACTACGTGGGTGGAACTAGAGGGTACTATGCTAAGTGAAATTAGTCAGTCAGAGAAGGACAAATAGCATATGACTTCACTCATATGAGGACTTAAAGACACAAAACAGATGAACACAAGGGAAGGGAAACAAGAATAATATAAAACCAGGGAAGGGGACAAAACATAAGAGACTCTTAAATAAGGAGAAGAAACAGGGTTACTGGAGGGGTTGTGGGAGGGGGGCATGGGCTAAATGGATAAGGGGCATTAAGGAATCTACTCCTGAAATTGTTGTTGCACTATATGCTAACTTAGATGTAAATGAAAAAAAGAAAAGAAAGTAAAACATCCTCAATTATTGTGAATGCTCTTATAAATTCAGTTCCAGAGTTCAACACGAAGGATTATATTATTGCTTTTTGCAGCCACAATATGCTTACAAATTTTGGTGGTATATAGACTTGTGGAAAAAAAACAATGCACTTACTAAATTGAAACTATGAGGCAGAAATGTCCTGAAATTGATTGCCATGCACATGATTCATAAATGCATTCAAACAAGCTGTGATATTCTACCGATTGTATCAGAAACTGTATTATCAACATTTACAAATATTTTTACAAATACACAGATAAAATTACTGAACTACATAATTTTCATGAAGACACGGATGTTGACGCAAGAAAATACTTTAGTCTGGCAGTCCGTGAATTTACTCTTTGTGTCCGATATTAATTAGATTTTAGAAACAGTGGAGTCTAACAAGTGCCCTATAATAGCATTGAACATTTTTTGTAAGTGTATCCTTTAAATTTTGGTTGCATTTTGTTCAAAATCAGTTGCAAATCTCTAATGAAAGTGATGGATGGAGCACTCCCAAACTTCAGCTTTTACATTCTAGCAAATTGCAATCATTGAAAATAAAGCTTGCAAACAGGAAGATAATGAAAATAAGCCATACAAAAGCAAGGGAAGAACTGAACAAAATAAAGAAGGAAACTTTAAATTGTTTACAAGATTTAATTTTAAAATTCCATAGCTATACTTTGGACTATTTGACTTGAAGAAATGTTTGTGGGCCTTTTATTTTTAACATGAAGAAATATTTCATGGGCCTTTTATTTTTAATTGCCTGAATTTGTATTCTGTATCACAATAGAATGAAATGGAAAATGTCCACATTTCCGCAGCACCTATATTCATTAAACCACTTCTGAATAAAACTACCTTATAAGTTCAATATTATAATAAAACTAATTTGCAACTCAAAAAATTTTTAAACTGTATAGCTTTAATTATTTTTAACAATCTCTTTTATTCTTTTTTGCTTTCCTCATTCATTCTTAAAAATGTCCCAGACTGGAGTGCCTAGGTGGCTCAGTAGGTTAAGGGTCTGACTTCAGCTTAGGTCATGATCTCCCTGTTTGTGGGTTCAAGCCCCTTGTCAGATTCTCTGCACTGAAAGCATGGAGCCTGCTTCAGATCCTGTCTCCCTCTCTCTCTGCCCCCCTCCCCGCTTGCATTCTCTCTCTCTTTCTCTTTCTCTCTCTCTCTCCATCTCTCTCAAAAATAAATAAACTTAAAAAAAAAAAATGTCCCAGGGCGCCTGGGTAGCTTAGTTGGTTAAGCATCCAACTTTGGCTCAGGTCATGATCTTGAGGTTAGTGAGTTGGAGCCCCGCATCAGGCTCTGTGCTGACAGCTCAGAGCCTGGAACCTGCTTCAGATTCTGTGTCTCCGTCCCTCTCGGCTTCTCCCCCTCTCATGCTCTGTCTCTCTGTCTCTCTCAAGAATAAATACACATTAAAAAAATTTTTTTTAATGTCCCAGTCTGTATGATAAATAAGATAATCACCCTAGTCAGGGCAGTGTCTCCTGGCAGGAATGAGTCTAAAGTGCAGGGACTGAAATTTCTGGGTTACCAAGCCAGCTGGGAGCCCCTCCATGGAAGTCAGGCCTCAGGAGCACACATGCTCAGCTCCTACCTGGTCTCAGGCTTTCTGCATTTAAAGCATCCTTCTACTAAAGCTTCCCTCGGTGCGTGGCTCTATCACAAAGAGGAGGTCAAGAACTACTGGTCAACCTTTGTCTCTGCAAGGCTGGACTGTAAATCTACAGTAGATACAGGTCACATGCCCTTGAGTCTCATTAATTAAAGAGCAGGTGGTAGGCAGAGCTGTGTTCCAGTATCAGATCTCCATGCAAGTAAAGAGAATGAAAGAAAGTATGCCAACGAAAAGCATGTAGGAATCCCACGAAAACCCAATTTTGAAAACATGAGCAAAAAAGGATTTTGAAAAAAGGCCAAATATAAGAAAAAAAAATTAATCACGGGAGCGCATTGCTGATCCTTGCTGAGAGCTCCTGACCTGAGTTTGGAAGCAATTAAGGACAGTGAGGAAAACATAATTTCCCTCTTGAGCCATTTCATTTATTCAGAATGTCTCGCTCCACAAATCACACATGACTCCAACGTTTTCTCCACTCCAAGAAGTCAGAAAGTCTTCCACGGAGTGGAATCGTACGTCCTGCTCTGCCCTGAAATAGTAGAGTTCAAAGGTTCTTTCCGCTTCTCATTTCTCACGGTTTCTGTCTCTCAGATAGATGAGTCATGATTCTTATGAAGGAAAACAGAAATTAGCTACAGTAAAATATTCAGGGAAGTCAGATAAATCACATCTAAATCCTATTTTTAAAGAAAAGGAAAGATCCAATACACCCTTAATCAAGTCATGTCTACAAAATTATTCCAACTTCCTTTAAAATATGACTTCAGAGACATTATTTTTCCACACTTTCCATAACATGGTCCAAACAATTTCTGCACCTTTGTGTCCTCCTCTTGTGTGTGTGTGTGTGTTTATTTATGTTTCAGAGAGAGAGAGAGAGAAAGAAAGAGAGAGAGGGAGAGAGAGAGAGAGAGAGTGCCATGGGGGAGGGGCAGAGAGCAAGAGAGGGGGAATGAGAGGATCCCAAGCAGGCTCCATGCTGACAGCAGAGAGATGGACACGGGGCTCAAATTCATGAACTGTGAGATCATGACCTGAGATGGAGTCGCCGAAGTGGGATCTAAACCGACTGAGTCACCCAGGCACCCCGTGTCCTCCTAACTCTTAATCATGAACTTTCACTGTTGTCATCTGGCCTCCTCACGGTTTGTCCTCACTTAGGCCACACTTCTCTCTCCCTGACTGGAAGCCCTGCTCCTGACAATTTCGATTCCACCTCAATACTACCCTTTCTGCAAATATCAACTCCGATCTTTTCCACCACAAAGTCTTCTCAGCCTACTCCTGCTCAGAGGGATTTTTCATTTTGGGAAATTTATGCCACGTTTTAACTTCACTTCTGGTGAAGTCTGGCAGTCCTATTTCCTTACACCATCTACGTCATTTCTTAGGGTGGTTTGTGAAGACAGAATAAGATGACACAGACACCCATGACAGGCCATGGTAATTATCAGTGTTTGCCTTTGCACTGGGGAGAGACTGATACCATGGAGGGACAGAGTAATATTTTTTTTAAAATTTTTTAATGTTTATTTATTTTTGAGACAGAGAGAGACAGAGCATGAATGGGGGAGGGTCAGAGAGAGAGAGATACCGAATCCGAAACAGGCTCCAGGCTCTGAGCTGTCAGCACAGAGCCCGATGCGAGGCTCGAACTCACGGACCGCAAGATCATGACCTGAGCCGAAGTCGGCTGCTTAACCAACTGAGCCACCCAGGCACCCCGGGACAGAGTAATATTGTGGAGAGAGTTTTTTCAGTCTGTCAGCATTGGATTCTAATATCATTTTACCTCCTGAGCTTGTAAAATAGGGATAGTAATTCCTGTTTCCTACAGTTGTGTGAAGACCAATGAAGAGAATGGGGGCAGAATTTCTGCGGGCCCTCATTCACTCAGGTGGTTTTCCCCCCTTACTGCCTCAGTGGTTATTCATTCATCCACTCATTCCCTAAGTATTTGTTGAGGGCTTGGGATGCAACTGTGAATGAGGCATAAACAGTTTCCTCTCCCTTGACCTGACAGTGGCAGTGCTATAAAGAAGACGCTTGTGATGCCCTTAGGAAGGGCATCTGATCCAGACTTGGGAGGTCAGGAAAGCCACGAGCTGAGGGAGGAAAGGAAATCTGTGTGTCCCAGGTAGAGGCACTTTTATATTATTTAATTTTTATACTTGTATTGTTTATCTTCTGCAAGTTTGACAACCAGCTCTTGTGAGCCTGTACAAGTCAGCTCTCGGATGCTGCTGCTTCTATGGGAAGAGGTCACCTGAGGCTGATAGAACATCCCAGAATATTCCCTATGGTAGAGGCATGTTAAGCATGTTACTGAATTCCAATAAAAGACTATCAGCATTTAGCTAACAAGCACTTGCTGACTTCGCTCTGAATAAAGAGAAACGGCTAATTCTTGTTGACCACAGTTCAAATCTCAACACCAAAAAGTTTTTAAAATAAGAGAGAGGTGTCCTAATGACCCGGTCAGCTCAAACATTCTAACAATTTATGATGCTGTGCTCCAACTCCTGTGTATGCATCTTGGCCTCTCTGAGTCTCCATTCCATCATCTATAAAATGGGGAGAAAGAATGACTTATGAGATGGTTCTGAGGAAATAAAATTACAGTGGTGGTTTGTCAGAAACAACCCAGTGTCCATCAGCAGATGGAGGGATAGACAAATCCTAGCTTATGATATCATGGCACATACAGTGACAAAAAAATGAATTCTTGGGGCACCTGGGTGGCTCAGTCGGTTAAGCGTCCAACTTCAGCTCAGGTCATGATCTCGCAGCTAGGGAGTTTGAGCCCCGTGCTGGGCTCTCAGAGCCTGGAGCCGGCCTCAGATCCTATGTCTTCCTCTCTCTCTCTCTCTTTCTCTCTCTCTCTCTCTCTCTCTCTCTCTCTGCCCCTCCCCCACTCACACACTGTCTCTCTCTCTCTCTCAAAGATAAATAAACATTAAAAAATTAAAAAAAAAAAAAAGAAATGAACTCTTGATATATGCAACATGGAGAAACCTCAAAATCCTTATACTGAGTTAAGGAAGCCAGATTAAAAAGCGCCTATACCATGTGAAACATTTTTACAAAATTCTAGAAAATGCAAACTAATAAACTAACAGAACACAGATTCCTGGTGAGGGATGTAGGAGAAGGACTACAAAGGAACAAGGAGATCTGTTTGGAAATGGAAATGTTTGTTGTCTCAGTTGTGGTAGTAGTTCTGTGGATGTATACATGTGTCAAGACTTATCAGATTGCCTTTAAAATACAGGTAGCTTATGATATGTGGGTTATACACCAATGTGCTATTAAAAATAGACCAGATCAAGAAGCAGTGTTTGGCTCCATGATTCTGAATCATAGTAAATCTCAACATTTAAGAGGACGCTAACAGTTATGAATCAGTTTTCCTTAGCCATGCTTTCCCACTGTGAAGGGAATGCACAGTTTTCAAACAGCGCAGGCCCTTGTCACGTCTCATGAGATCAATTCTCATGATGGGGGATCATAAGCTATTATGTGTCAAATACTCAGATACTGTGAGAAGCTTGTAGTAGGTGTGCATTGTCTTAATTTCAGGGCTAAACATCCTGCGAACCCTTCCCTTCTCATGGCTCTCCCCACCTTTTACACAAGTTGAGCAGATACTTGTGCAATCTGCTGTTTTCTAAAGTCACAGACCTAGTTTCCGGGAAAGTAAAACAAAAAACCATACATGACTAAGCTAAGTGACAGAATTGGCAGTGGTCGGTGTTTCTAATGATCCATGCCACTCAATTATCTATATGCATATATTATATATTAATTATGGTTGTCTGAACAGGCAGGCAGCCCCATGGGAACAGAGCAGAACCTGGGGGCAATTACACACTTGGAAGTCAGTGGGCCTGAAAAGTCCACACATCCATTCTGACTTTATAGGACTCCTGCCAGTTGTGGAGTTCAAGGGCTGGGGCCAAGCTCAGAAAGGCAGAGTTGGAATAGTTAAGTCAGGGACCCAACCAACTGGGCCCCGAGGGCTGAGTTTCAGAGTGGTGCTTGCTCCTGAGGAGGATGGCTGTGGTGAGCCTCTCATCAGAGTGAGAGAGAGAGAGAGAGACTCTCTGATGACCACTTCCAATGACACTCAGTGGCACATCGACTACGGATAAGATTAAGCCTAGACCAGTTGTCGGGCTGGAGATGAATTAAGGCCTGAAGTATGATAGAAGTGGCAGGGATGGAGAGAATATCTGTAGGGAATATTGGTACGAAATGGGGAAGGAGAGGGAGGAGCGTAAAGAAATTTCCCCTTCTCTGCTGAGAAGCAAATGCGGAGGTTGATAGACATACGAACTTCCCAGCCACACCCCCGGAGATTCTGATGTAGTAAGTCTGGAGTGGGACCCAGGAATCTGTGTATGTCATTCTTACTACAGGAAGATGACTTCTAAGTCTTTGGCTTGGGGTACTGGATAGAAGGAGTGTAATTCAGTTTTAGCTGATAAGGTTGAAATGCCTTTGGAACAATACGGTAACGGTGACTGAATCTTTTGAGCCTTTACACCAGTGCTTTATAGGTACCGTTTAATTTAATCCACACGACATCCTCATGAGGGAATTACTATTATCAGGCCCGTTTTGTAAATGAGTAAACTGAGTTATAGAGACATTAAATCACTTGCCATTATTTACACAGATACTAAAGGGCAGATCTGGGTTTTAAACCCAGGCGCACCTAACTCCAAAGCCTTTGTTCTTTGCTCTAGTGGCTGCTGAGTCCATTTATACCCAAGCAGTAAGTAGCGCCTGAGCTGAATCACAGGTCGGGCTGGAGACAATGATTTGAAATGAAAATTTGTTTTAGATTGCCCAAGGAGGGCCTGCAGAGAGAGGAGAGTATGTGGCCAAAGATGGAGCTGTGTTCCTGTTTTCAGAGATGGGCAGTGGATGAAAAGGCCTTGAGAACCAGAGATGTTCAAGGAGAACCTGGGGAGATGGGAGTTTTAGACACTAAGCAAGTTGAGTTGCCAGAGAAGTAAATTTAAACACAGCAGAGAGCTCCAGTAGACAAGTTATCCACTGAACATAGCCAAAGAGGGGTAATTTTTGACCCTGCCTAGGAAGGTGGGGGAGAGGCTCCGGCCATGTCTCTGCAGATTGAGGACCAAGAAAGAGATGAGGAAGTGAAGACAGCGAAGGAAGGCCAGTTTTCCAAGAGGCTCGGCTATGACGAAAACCCCTGGACAGATCTGCACAAGATGTTACTTGTGTCCGTCTCTGAGTAGCAGGATTATAGGTAACTTTCATTTTCTGACTTCATTTTTTTTTTTTTCTTTCTCAGGCTGCATCGTTTTAACTGAGAGGAGCAGGGCTCCGGGAGGGACAAGTTGCAGGGAACAGGTTTGCCTGGATGTGAGGAGAAAAACGTCAGCCCCGCCCTTACCCAGGAACAGACAAACCACAGGAACTTTCTGAAAAGAACATGCAGCATTTAAAAAAAAAAAAAAAAAATCAGGGCACGCCTGGGTGGCTCAGTCTGTTGAGCGACCGACTTCAGCTCAGGTCATGATCTTATGGTCTGTGATTTCGAGCCCCACATTGGGCTCTGTGCTAACAGCTCAGTGCAGAGCCTGCTTCAGATTCTGTGTCTCCCTTACTCTCTGCCCCTTGCCCATTCATGCTGTCTCTATCTCTCATAAATAAATAAATAAATAAATAAATAAATAAATAAATAAATGAATGAATGAATAAATAAAACTTAAAAAAATCTTTTTTAATTTCAACTTTAAAGATTCATCATGTATTGACTATACATCTTCAATAGGAAAATTATTTAAGGAGAAAAATAAGGACGTTTGGGGTTCAAGAGCAGAAAGGACACACAGTCATGGCTAGAGGGGCCTGCAAGAGTCTTTCAAGTTGGGGATACTTGTGCCTGTTTACAGCCCCAGGGAAAGGAGCCTGGGAATGGAAAGATCCTGGTTGGATCAGGCTATCTTAGATGTGATAAGGCTGAGAAAACTGGGGCCTGGCGAGAGAGGAAGCCAGACTCCAGGGAACAAGAGCATCTCCTTGTCACCCATCACTTGTGGATAGTCCATCACATTTTCAGCTTCTGCTTCCAGTCTGGTTTCCGCATGTTTATATAAAGTGTTTTCGGTACAAAACGGATCTTTTTGTAATGTGATCTCTTTGACTTAATATTGTAGCATTTTAGTACATCATTAAATATTGTTTTAAAGTAATATGTTAACACCTAATAATCCCTTATGTAGATGGTACGTTTTGGGGCTAATGAAACATGTATTCCGAATGCTTTCTAGAAAAATTATATCAATTCCTTTCCCTTCAGGAATAGATCAGTCCCACTTCACCGTATTTTTACAACCTGTGGTGTTATCAATTTTTTCATTCTTGCCAATTTGATAGGGAAAATAGGATGCAGAGTTATTGATTTTAATTTGCATTTCTTTGGTTATCTTCAAGGTTAGCCGTTTTTATGGGTTTATTAGTCATGTATATTTCCACTCTGAAATAGTCAGGTCCTTTTTTTCTTTTGTTATGATCATCTGTTTTTATTAACTTGAAATACATTTTAAAATATTAAATATGTTAATATTTACCTGCCATCTGGATCCTATGTTTTTAATTAAAAATTTTTTTTAATAAAATACAAAAATAAACACAAAATAAGTAATTTGTTTTCTGGGAACGGCCAAACCTCTATAGTTATTATGATATTATATCTGCATGTTGCAGTGATGAATGACAATACCTGTATTTATATATGTTCTTCTTTGTTGAGGACATGTTTTAAATGCCAGCAGGCATCAGCAGCAGCATCATTATTTCATGCTTCAGTATTTACCCCAGGTATTCTTTTCCTTATTTCTCACTGGCATTGAAGATTTTCTACTATTATTATTGTATGGCATTTCACCAATGCCACTAGAAAGTCGCTTTCTTCATGGAATGCCAAGGGTTGAGAGGTGAGCAGCAGATGAGCTGTGTGGTTTGTCTATGAAACGTCTAATTCTTTCAGTGAATTAAAACAGGAAGAAAAGCAGCATTTCATAGTGATTAAGAAAGGCTACGAGCTTTGGAGTCAGAAAGCCCACGGTCCCTGGTTACTAGCTGGCAGGGCATCTGCGGACCATGGCGCCTCTCCGAATTTCAGTTTCTTTCTCTGTGAAATGGGAATGCTCGGTCTTACAGGTTTTCATGGGAGTTCAATGAAAGGATGCATGTGCAGTGTTCAGTCCCAGGCCTGATACACGGCAAGCACCCCATAAATGGCTCTGTTCTTGGGATCATCTAATGCGATGCCAAAGCAGAGTGTCTTCCTGTGTTAGGTTACACTGTGATTCTACTTTTCTAGCACCTTTATCAAATCCTTACAACCATGAGCCCTCTTTTTATTTATTTTTTTAACGTTCATTTCTTTTTGAGACAGAGAGAGACAGAGCATGAGCGGGGGAGGGGCAGAGAGAGAGGGAGACACAGAATCTGAAGCAGGCTCCAAGCTCTGAGCTGTCAGCACAGAACCCGACACGGGGCTCGAACCCATGAACCACGAGATCATGACATGAGCTGAAGTCAGAAGCTTAACCAACTGAGCCACCCAGGAGCCCCACAACCATGAGCCCTCTTAAATTCTGCTCTCTGTAGACTTAATTTTGATCTTTTTATGGAACTGTGATAAAATATTACAAAGAGAACCAGAAAGCGATTATTATTGTCTGGTCATAGCCTAGTGACAGTTTTTCTGATAAAGGACCTAGATAAAGTGATTAGCTACCCACTTAACAATGGAAGCCAAAAAAAAAAAAAAAAAAGGTATTACTGTGATCGAATAAATTAGTGTTTGCATGATGAACTTCCAAATATTCAAAGCTACCAAGGAACTTAGCTATAGATGGGTATGGGGAAGTCAATACAAAACGGCACAGTTGCTTTTAGCTGTCCATGAGGTGGAGAAGAAATGTCTGGGGTGGATCCCCATAGCAATGGCTGATGGATGGAGAAGTACTTGTTCCCGCATAAAAATCCAACATTAGATGTCACACGGCATATTGTGGTTGCTTCAAATACAGGAATGAGCAACCAGATTTTGATCAGTGAGCTTGATTTGAATTCTTTCAATGAATTGAAATGGTACTAAAATTGGAGTTCAAAACAAAATTCATTCTCCCCTTTCTCGACTTCTCACATTGCTAAAGTATAAGAGAAAACTTCCTGGCCGGCTTTCTTTCAGAATCTAGAAAATGGAAATAGGAGGCAAACTCGAGATCTTCTTGCAGAAACAAAAGCCATCTCTCAATTGTACTGCAGTCCTGGTCGTTCACAAGCAAATGCTGCTCATTCTCACCCTTTAATCCAACTCGCATCTTGCCTCCATGGTCTTGCCTCGGAGGCCTTCCCCTTTGGTTCTCAGTAGCTCCTTGTCCCCCACTTTCTGCTTGGTTCTCATATTTAAACATTCAAAATTGCTTATTTGTGTCACACCCCTGCATCATCTGTCCCTTTTCTAGGAACAGAAGTCCCATGAGGGCAGGAGCACATGCCTTAGCACCATTTACCCCAGCACCCAGCTCGGGGTCCAGCCCAACGCAGGCTCAGTGTACCTCCTGCAGGCACACTTGTGGACTAAGACACCTTCCAAGGTAAGCTAACAGTTCAAATCAATGATCTCCAGGTTGACTCTCCTCTTCTCATGCTGGCTCCCCTTTGTATTTGATGAGGACACATACTCGAAGTTTCTCCAGACATGCTCAGTTCAGGCCTTTGTCAGTTCTCCATCAGTCTACGAACTCTCTCATGGGGTCTCTGGGAGGGTAAATGGAACGCTAGGCAGTAATGTGGTTACCTCTTCCCTCCTTACTCCATACTAGAATTTTCTCCAAAAGTGAGTAAATACATAGCTATACTAGGGTATCTTCATGCCTTCATTTGCTCAATAAAGATAAAGCTAAAGATAATAGCTCATTGGCAAATAAAAATAAAAATTTAAGTGGCATCTTTGTGATATTCACCTGAACTAGAGCCTGAGGATATCTGTCTCTCTCTCTCTCTCTTTCTCTCTCTCTCTATATATACTTCCTTATCTCTCCAATTCCACAGGACCTCCAGAGAAAGCCTTTGCTTCAAAGCTTGCCTTTGTTCCCCCATCCCCATAAATACCAGGGCTTTCCTTTAATCTACACCATTCAGCCTCAGGCCAGCATGCTTGCGCTTTGGGAGCTCACCGGGGGCAAAGCTTTATTGTTTTTTAGGTAACAAAACTAATACAAGTTCATGGCTACACAGAAACATGGTAGCACAGGAAAAACACAGGAAAATGCCAATCAGGTAAATACGAATGCTGAAAGAACTGCCTTTTCATGAGAAAAGCTAACAAGCACCAACATTCTTCCAGGAGCTTTTTTTCCCCTATGGACTTATTTATCTAAGTACAGAAATAGCAATGACTCATTTCAAAGGGAAACATCTTTAATCTGTCACAAACATTTACTTTTTTTAAAAGAGGCAACATTTTTGCTAGAGTAGGAGGAGAAAGATGATTTCGTGGTTCAGTTCATTAGCTATAACCCAGCAATTAGGACAGGCTTGGTTCAATAATTATTTGTTTGAATGAATGAATGAAAGCAAATAACATCACTGTGAAAAACAAGATAATTGTTGTATATTGAGAATGTCCATTTGGCCACGTATCTTCTGCCTTTGTCTAAGATTTCCCTCTGTACAACATACAGGCAATTCTTCTGAAGTATTGACTCCCTGTTGGGGGAAGTTTTGAAAAGTGCTTTGAAGTCTTTACGGTGAGCATGTCCAGGGTCTCCAGCCAAAGTTTATGGTGTTTAATGGAAAAAGCTAAGCCAGAGATGAGCCCAGATCTTTGTTTATTCAGAAATAAACAAAATCTTTGAGTTTGTGGCCTGATCAGGATATAAAAGAATAAAAAGCTGTCCATTTGAATTCCCAAAGGCTTAGCCTTCCAGTTATGTGAGTGTTGTCTATTTTTAAAGCGTGTGTGCAGTGGGGTGGGAGACTGAAAGAACACCATGTGTCTCCTGCCATCATCCATATAGAATTTCTACCAAGAGGTATTTCATCTGAATCTAATCGTGGGAAACAATCAGACAGATCCAGATAGAGGGGCATTCTGGCCTGGACTCTTAAAACATAAGAGAGCACGTATATGCGAACCACCAGGAATTGCAGGAGAATTTAGAGACGCCATTTTTTTCTATTGCCTCCTGATTTCCACTGTCTAGATTATGAAAGTGAGCTAGCCAGGAAGTAGACTCTTTTGCTCTGGAAATTAAATTAATTTAATATAGATCATGGCAAAGTCCTACTCATTACCTAATTAAGAGGAACATCTCTCCTTGAGTAAAATTGGTTGACCTCATTATCTTAGACCAGAAGCCCTAAGAGAATGCAGCTGCCCCTAGAACATATATTCCTGAGCTAATGAAATAAAAGCCAGAGTCACACTGTGCAGTTTGAAGTTTTCTCTTTTTTACTCCCAATCATCTCACCTCTCTCAGGCATGTATTACCTGATAAGGTACTGACATTTTGAAGTTTTTCTCTACTCTGTCAAGCACTGCTGTGCAAAGTGGTCCTATGAATGAAGGTGATTTTGGTCTGGGGGACATTTGAGATGTGGTCTTCTCATAAGGCAAAGGAGGCAGCCACCAGTTCTAAGATATATTCACCGTCAGAAGTCTAGAGAAGAGCAGGAGGCACCTTTCTTAAATTAAGCCTCTCATCCTACCATTGCCTTTGGAAAACCTGCCGTTCCATTTTAACACTCAGAAATATAAGCAAGGAGTCAAAGCTAATCACAGGGTTTGGTTGGCTGGACTGGGTTTATATTATATATTTTGTGAGGCAATTGATTCAGTCTGTCCTTATTGAGTCCTTGCTATATTTGGGAATTCTAGAAGACACAGTAAGAGGGTAGAGGTCACTGATGGGGGGCTGAGAGGTCATTAAGCAGCTAGTATCTAATTATCTACTTAGCTACTTAATTTGAATTGAAAGGAGGGCTAAAAAGGAGGAATATATTGTGCTGTGAGAGCACAGGACAGAGGGTCTAACCCCTTCTGGGGAACGCAGCAATGCATCCCCGAAGAAGCAGTATTGACCAGGGTTCTGAGGTAGGAGTAGGAGTTGACCTAAAGGAGGGTGATGGGCAGGGGAGGGTATTTCCCGAGAGAAGCTAAGTGGTGGGTCCCAGGGTGCTTTGGGGCACCTGGCAAGTGGAGGTAAATAGAGATCAGAGGCTCCAAACTTGCAAGTAGGTTCAAGTTCTGCCAAGTTTTAATCCTGACAGCAATGGGATGCCACGGAATGGTTTACACAGATGAGAGACGCTGCACAATAGGAGCCTGGGAACGTTTAGAAAACATTGAGTTCTCTGCATAAAACTGTGTACACCATTCAGATTACTTCCTTGGGATATATTCCTAAATGGAAAATTATTTAGGTCGGAGAAGGTGAAGTGGTTTTATTGTTGTTGTTTTTACTTTCACTGTGGAAATTTTTACACACATTAAAAAAATGGAGAAAATAGCAAAACGAATCCCCATGTAACCATTTCCCAGCTTCAACAGTGATGGGTATATAACCAGTCATTTTTCATCCACACTCCTATGCAAACACACCCAATCTCCAACGGATAATTTTGAAATAAATTCTAGACATTATTTCATCTGTAAATACTTCAAAATGTATTCTAAAATACAAAAAAGACTTTTTGTTTTTAGCCTTCACTATAACACCATAATTACATCTAATAATAATAATTCTTTAATATGGCCAAATATTCATATAGAGTGGCGTCAAGATTTTAAATGCTTTGGATGCACATTATTAATCTGCTTCTTGGAAAGTCTAAAATTCTATTTTCACCAATCATGTTGAGACTGCTCACTGCACTTCCATCAAAATTGTATGTTATTTTTCTTACCTTCACCAATTTAATAAATGAAAAATGGTATCTTGTGAAAAGTGAAATTTGCATTTCTTTTATTACCAGTGGGGCTGAACATTTTTTTAAAAGCGTATGAATTATTTATGCCTCGTCTTTTGCACACTGTCCACTCCTGGCCTTTGAGCATTCAGCAACTGGAATCTTAATGTTTTACTGAGACATTTGCATGAACTTTTGTTAGAAATGTGGTGAGTCTTTTTCCCATGTGCTGCTTGGTAGAAACTTAGCGCTGTCAGGAACCTTAGAATGTCATTGAAGGAAAAAAGAAAGAAATCTGAAATTTAAAACCCTCCCAGAGTCATCCAGTCCCACATCCACCCTCTACTTCAATAGTTTGCCTGAACCACTCCTGCCACTTCTCTGGCAAGATGCTAATCTGGCTTCTGTTTAAGCATTTCTAGTAATGGAAATTGTCAATGTTTCAGGAGCATTAGCCCTGAATAAGGGCTGTAATTATTGGAAAATGCCTTTTATTGACCTAACATCTTTACATTGAACTTCGTAACTTCTACCTAGTTCCATCAGGCGCAACTACCCAAAATGTCTTTCCCAGCAGATGACATCCCTTTAAATCTTTGAAGAAAAGCATAGTTCCCTAAATTCTCCAAGCCCACATTCCAGTTGCTTCAAGCACTCATTTACTATAATTTCCAAGCTCGTCGTTATTTTGACGATTCTCTCCTAAACACACCCAAACCTAATGTTCCTAATGAAACGTCTCTCTCTAGCTCCTTATTTCCCTATCTACAGAATGGCTTGCAGTACACAAGAGACAATACTCTAATTCTTGTGCTGTTGCTCTATAAAACTGATTATAATTTAGTATATTTTTTAAGTTTATTTATTTATTTTGAAAGAGAGAGAGCACACGCATGCACACACCAGCAAGGAGCAGAGAGAGAGGGATAGAATCCCAGTGCGGGTCTTGAACTCAAGAACTGTGAGATCATGACCTGAGCCGAAATCAGAAGTCAAGCGCTTAACCGACTGAGGCCCCCGGGTGCCCCTATAATTTAGTATTTTTACAAATTCTTAAAATAGTCTCTGATGTAAATCAAACTTACACAGAATGAAGCTTTTAGAAGTAGAAAGAGACCATTATAAGTCATCTTATTTTCTCATATATATTATTCTGATATTTTCTATCAAATTAGAGTAGCACACATTACAAAGTTGTTCAGGTTCCATACAAACCCAAAATTTATACTGCGTGTGTGTTTTTGTGGTAGGGTATTGTGGTCAGTATATATTTTCCTAACCTTTGAGGATCCTGCAAAAATTAGATTGTGAAATACCTTATATAGTGCCTAATGCTTTTTTGTTTTTTAAGTTTTATTTAAATTCCAGTGTAGTTAACATACTGGAACTACTGTAGTTAACATTCCTCGTCAAAGATATTACAGGTGGTGGAATCTGCTAAAATAACTCAGATTAGACAACAGGGATAGGGCTCATGAAAAACGTCGCTTTGGGCTGTTACGAACGAATCGAGGCAGGACTTTGTGGCAGACTGTGTTTTCCAAAAGAACCATAACAATAAATCCTCAGGGAATTCTTAACCCAGTAACTCCACAGATCTGTGAGGAACGATAAACTATTGTTTTAAGCCCTGAAAATTTGGGTGGCTGAATACAAAGCAACAGATAACTGGAACTGTCTTTCCAAACCACTCTCAATTTTTATTTGTCCTCTTTATAAACAATGGATATGATTCATTAACAGAAATGCTAATGAGAGGCACTGAAAAGTATTCTTGATTCCTTAATCCTCATTTGTAAAACCACTGGCCTTCATTCTTAATATTCCAGTTCCTTCAACTGTATATTTGGCTTATATGTTACATTGCCAGAGCCCTTGAAGCAAGACTCTATCTATAATTCCCACTTCACAGATGAAGTGCTCTCGACTCAAAGCTAAGAAATGCTCCCAGTGAGTAATAGAGTGAGATTCAGACCCCTGGCTCACTAACTAATTCTGGAGTTCTTTTCATGTTCAAAGTTGGTGAAAAGGGCAAGATACTTGGTGTGGGGGAAGCCCTGGCTTTGGTTGGGCAGTAAAGAATTCGAGGCAAGTAATGTCACGTCTGTGACAGGTCTGTTTAGTGCAAACTAAACAAGAGAACGCATGTAAAGCATTAAACCCAGTGCATGCCTTTGGTAGACAGTCTCCAAATAATTCCTCCCATCTCTGTACACACAAGCCGCTCCTTGCCCCAAGCAGCACAGTCTGTTTCTCCTCCCCTTGAATCGTGGGCCGGCTTGCTGACTGTTTTTCTAGTATCTAAAGTTTGCATGAAGGCTTTTTTAAAAACGCTGGCGGGATGAAAGTGGCATGTTTAGTTATTGCTGTGAAAACCCTTAATTTGGCTGGCACACGTATTAAGGATACTTCTGAAATATCACCATAATTATTGAACTCAAAGTACTTTCTCCCCTATTAAGAATAATAAGATAAATATTGACCCACGCATCTGTAGATAGTGAATCTACTGAAATCTAAATACAGAGACGGCCTTTAGCAAGCCTGGCAATCAACTGAAACTTTAAGTGTGACTTGCTTATGATGGGCACACGGCCGTGAAAATGACATCCTGGGGCTCCTAAGCCAGTGCCGTAAGAGGACAGGCAGTTTCTACGCCTTTGCTGTTAAAAGGATTCCCCTTGGGCTGTCATGCCAGGAGGAAGCCCAAGTTAGCCACACAGAGAACTGCAGTCAGCCAGCTGAATGCAACCACATGGGAAATTCTAGGCAGGACCAGCAAAATGAGTGTCCATCCAATAGTCAAATGGTAAGAAATTAATAATTCATGTTGTTTTAAGCCACCACATTTGAGGTGGCTCAATCAGCAGAAGATAACTGAAATGCTGTCACATATAAATGTCCAATAAAGATAACCTTTCAGTATTACTATTATTCAGAAGTTGTTATGGTATTTATTCAGACAAAATTGGCAAAAAAAAAAAAAAGTTTGCTACATGCGAGATGGGAACAGGGTAGGATGGTAAAGAAAATTCTCTTGAATCCTTCATGGATTTTCATTTCTTTTTTTTAATGTTTATTTATTTTTGAGACAGAGAGCACACACACATGACCAGGGGAAGGGCAGAGAGGGAGACTCAGGATCCAAAGCGGCCTGGTGCCGATGGCAGAGAGCACACCACAGGGCTCAACCCAGGAACCCTGAAGCCATGACCTGAACCCAAGTCAGAGGCTCAACAAACTGAGCCACCAAGGCACCCCTGGATTTTCATTTTTTATATGTAATTAAGGGGCGCCTGGGTGGCTCAGTCGGCTAAGTGTCCGACTTCAGCTCAGGTCATGATCTCGCGGTTTGTGGGTTCGAGCCCCAGGTCGGGCTCTGTGCTGACAGCTCCCAGCCTGGAGCCTGCTTCGGATTCTGTGCCTCCGTCTCTCTCTGCCCCTCCCCTGCTTGTGCTCTGTCTCTCTCTGTCTATCAAAAATAAATAAAAAATGTAAAAAAAAAAAAAAGATTAAAAAAATTAAAAAATAAAATTAAATGTAAAATAAGAGGGGCGCCTGGGTGGCTCAGTTGGTTGAGCGTTCGACTTCAGCTCAGGTCACAAGCTCGTAGTCTGTGACTTCAAGCCCCGCATCAGGCTCTGAGCTGTCAGCACAGAGCCTGGAGCCTGTTTCAGATTCTGTGTCTCCCTCTCTCTCTCTCTCTCTCTCTCTCTCTCTGTACCTCCCTTGCTCATGCTCTGTCTCTCTCTCTCTCTCTCTCAAAAATAAATAAACATTGAAAAAATTTTAACTAAATAAAAAATAAATAAAAATAAAATAAAATGTAAAATAAGAGCTCAGTTCATTCCACCCTGGAGAATCCTTGTTGCTATGATTGCTGAACTCTCCAAGATGGAATCTGAGACACTCAATCATTAATTTCTTATTTGACCTGGAATCTTGCCTCCATCAAATAGTTTATAAATACATGGCTTGTAACATTCTTGCTTTTCTTCCTGACTCCCATCTTTCTGTAATTGCTGTCTAAACAGACACTGCAGCACTCATTTATCAGATTTACAGGTCTGAACCTCCTTCCTGGGTGATATAGCATCTTCTGTAGGCAAAAATATGAATATTCCACTCTCCCTGCTTCCCGGCCACCCACACACATCTGGAGTTTTAACTTCCTTCATCTATTTTAAACAAAGTAAAGATGTTAGTGGAGACATGTCTCCACTAAAAATGATTTGCTTTTCTTCCTCCAACCAGTGCTGAGCCCCATGGGAGAAATTTTAATTTGTTTTCTCAACAAGGGCATCTTGTTGCTTTAAGGAAATACTGAGGGGGAAAAGCAGGGCTTATGCTTGCAAACAGGAATTTTTTGAATCCAAAACTGGCGGGGGGGGGGCAATTTTTTTTATTTCCCTTCTTTTTCATTTTGCATTTTTTTCAAATTTGTTATTTAATGTCTAATTAGTTAAAAAGGAATTTTTAAAGTCCAGCCTTTCAGGAAGGGGTGCCTGGGTGGCTAAGTCAGTCAAGTGTCCAACTCTTGATTTTGGCTCAGGTCATGCTCTCACGATGCGTGAGTTCAAGTCCCACATTGGGCTCTGCACTGACAGCATGGAGCCTGCTTGGGATTCTTTCTCTTCCTCTCTCTCTCTCTCTGCCCTTCCCCAGGTCTCTCCCTCTAAATAAATAAACATTAAAGAAATTAAAAAAATAAAGTAAAATAAAATCTAGACTTTCAGGCAAAATGGCAAATGGACACAGCTGATCTCACCCCTCCTAAATTCTCACGTACACAGCAGTAAAGGTTTTTGGTTTTTTAAGATATATGCCCACAAAGATGTGGAGAATAGGAAAGGTAACTGCATCAAAAGCAGGAAAGCTCTAAAGCAGGACGAGTGGCAGAGAGAAAACTGAACCTGGAGGGTCTTCACTTTCTAGGGCTGCGGTAACAAAGTGCCAGAAGGTGAATGGCTTAAATAACAGAAATTTATTTCACACAGTTCTGGAGGCCCAAAGTCCAACATCAGAGCTTGGGCAGGGTGGGTTCCTTCTGAGGGCTGTAAAGGAGAATCTATTCCATGCCTCTCCCCCAGCTTCTCGTGGTTTTCTGGCAATCTTTGAGTTCCTTGGCTTGTGGAAGCATCACCCAGTCTCTGCCTTCATCTTCATATGGCATTTTCCCTGTGTCCACGTCCCTAAGTACAAATACCTCCTTTCTAGAAAGACACTAGCCATACTGGAATAGGGCCTACCCTAATGACCTCATCTTTTTTTTTTTTAAATGTTTATTTATTTATTTTGGGAGAGAGAGAGAAGTGGGGGGGGGGGGGAGGGGCGGGCAGAGAGAGAGGGAGAAAGAGAGACTCCCAAACAGGCTCTGAGTTGTCTGCACAGAGCCCAGTGTGGGGCTCAATCTCATGAACTGTGAGATCATGACCTGAGCCAAAATCAAGAGTTGGATGCTTAACCAACTGAACCACCCAGGCGCCCCCCCTAAAGACCTCATCTTAACTAATTATAGCTACAAAGACCCTATTTCCAAATAAAGTCACATTCTGAGATACAAGAAGAAGGACTTCAACATAAAAACTTTGGGAGGACACAATTCCACCTGTGATAATGAGCCTGCCATAGGAAATCTGAGAACCAAGGCAATTTATACCATGGAATCTCGCAAATTCCCACAAATACATGTCACAAGCTGTCTCTGGAGGTGGGGTAAAGAGGCAGGACTGAAATAAGCAAGATGGGATCAAAGCTGTGTAAACACCTCAGAAATTGAATTTATCCCACTTCCGCTGGAGGCTAATTCTCTGGAGCTGAGCTGTCCAGTGGGGTAGGCACTAGCCAAATGTGGCTAATTAAGTTTAAAGTTAAACTAACTAAAATGATATCGAATTAAATACAATTAAACATCCTCAGTGCCACCAGCCACACTCAGGTGCTCAAAAGCCTCATGTGGCTAGTGACTCTCTTATTAGACAGTACAGAAACAGAGCGTTCCCATCACTGTAGAACATGCAATTAGACACGCTGCTCTGGAGAAAATACAACAGGTGGTCTGGACTAGAAGAATGGCAGATGGGGTTGAACACAAAGGCAGCCATTAAAAAGAAGGGGATAGAGTGAAATCTGTGCTGCTGGATGCTAGGAAATCTGCAATCACACAGCCCTCTTCCTACCTTGATGTATTATTTTAAAATTCCAAACTATATTTGACCATTAGGAGCTTCAGCACAAGCCTATGTGCTCTACAAGAGATGCCCCAATAGTCATGAGGATCTGATATTTTCTTTCCATTACAGATGGCTGGGAATTGGGGTGGGCCCCACTGTAGACATGACTGGCCGCTACTGTGGTGCAAATGCCTGGACCACTAATAGTGACAACAGTGCAGAGATACCCCTGTTGGCTCCAAGAGCCCTAAGAGTGGCCCTCAATGACCAGGTTTATCCTTAATGACAAGAGTTAGCTAGCTGTAAAACTTCACTGTAGCGGACTTTATAGAGCCGAATGTATAAAGAACGTTTCAAGTTCTCTGGCACATTTATTTCTAAGTGGATGTGAATTTGTTTGGCACGGTCGTTGGTATTGTGATTTCTATATCATTAACTCTTGCAGGCATCGGTTTCTATATCAAGAAATTAAATGATCGCTAATGAAACATTCAGAAATGCTATTTAGGGGGAAAGATTGTTTCCTGATTTCTTCCTAGAGCAGGATGTGGCTTCTAGAAAATTTGATTTTCTTTCACTGAAATATATCTTTCTTTATTGAAATTTTCCTTGAGATAAGTGTAGATTCATATACAGTTGTAAGAAATAACAGAGAGATCCTGTGCATCCTTCATTCACTTTGGACTATCTATTTAAGTGGTTTGGGATTGGTGTTCTTTCAAATTATGTAATGAAATTATTTTCTTCTGACATGTACTATTGATTTTCTATGTGTACATAAATAATGCAGACAACTAAGTCAATTACACTCTCTAACCCTCATTTTCTAATGTTTAAAAGGAAGAACTAGGGTGCCTGGGTGCTTTAGTCGGTTAAATGACTTGACTCTTGATTTTGGCTCGGGTCATGATCTCACAGTTGTGAGATTAAGTCCTGAGTCGGGCATTGTGCTGACAGTGTGGAGTCTGCTTGGGATTCATTCTCTCTGTCTCTCTCTCTCTCACTCTGCCCCTCCTGTGCTTATGCACACATGTATGCACTCGTGTAAGTGCTCTCTCTCTCTCACAAAATAAATAAATAAGCTTAAAAAAAGGGAAGAAGTTTTACTCATTCATTCGTAAGGGTTCAGCCAGTTCTGATGTTCTAGTAGAATCTTCTGAGATCAAGATCTGTGGCAAACCACAGCCATCATTTCCATAACAGCCCACAAGCTAAGAATGGTTTCTACATTTTTAAGTGGTTAAAAAAATCAAAAGAACATAACTTTTTGTGACATGTGAAAATTACACAAAGTTCAAATGTCAGTGTTCATAATAAAGTTTTATTGGAACACAGCCATGCTCGTTTATTTACATATTACCCACGGTTGTTTCCATGTTACGACAGCTATGACAGAGAGTCCCGCAAAGCCTAAAATACTTATTGGTTCTTTGCAGAAGAAGTTTCCTGACTCCCTCTTTAAACCATTCATGCCTTTTCTAGAAACTTATCCTGAGGAAAAAGCAGAGATGTCTAACACTAAGGGATTTATTACATAAAATGTTACCTGCGCCTGATGGAGAAGTATGCAGTCATTAAAGACAACGTCTCATAAGATAACTTAATGAAATGGAAAGGGGCGCCTGTATGGCTCAGTGGGTTAAGTGTCTGACTTTGGCTCAGGTCATGAACTCACGGTTTGTGAGTTCGAGCCCCACGTCGGGCTCTGTGCTGGCAGCCTGGAGCCTGCTTCGGATTCTGTGTCTCCCTCTCTCTCTGCCCCTTCCCTGCTCACACTCTGTCTGTCTCTCTCTCTAACACACACAAATAAACATTAAAAAAAGGTTTTTTTAAAGATAATGAAATGGGAAATGCTCACAGTACAATCACTGTTCAATTGAAAATACAGATTTAAGGTGGGGGTGATGGGTTTAATGGATGATAGGCCTTAAGAAGGTCACTTTTTGGGATGAGTACTGAGAGTTATATGTAAGAGATGAATCACTGGGTTCTACTCCTGAAGTCAAGACTATATTGTATGGTAATTAACTTGAATTTAAATTTTAAAAAAAAGAAAAGAAAAACAGGAAATATAGATTTGAAAAGATTTGAAAAGCCATGCATTTATATGGCTAGGAAAAACAAAACAAAACAAAACAGAACCTGATAAATGCTCTCAGTGCTTATCTTGGATGGAGGGTTATAAGTGGTTGCCATTCTCCTCTTCATTGCATTCTGCATCTTCTAATGTTTGCACAAGTAACATATTTTACTTTTTTCCACTTGAAAATGTTTGAGTTCTATCCTGCATTGTTGACTACTACTTCTAGCTGAATAGTCATTTACAGATGTTCTTAGCAGAGAATTAATATGTCTCCTTATAGGGGCGCCTGGGTGGCGCAGTCGGTTAAGCGTCCGACTTCAGCCAGGTCACGATCTCGCGGTCCGTGAGTTCGAGCCCCGCGTCGGGCTCTGGGCTGATGGCTCAGAGCCTGGAGCCTGTTTCCGATTCTGTGTCTCCCTCTCTCTCTGCCCCTCGCCCGTTCATGCTCTGTCTCTCTCTGTCCCAAAAATAAATAAACGTTGAAAAAAAAAATTAAAAAAAAAATATGTCTCCTTATAGTTTGTCAAAAATCATCAGAATGCAAAGCATGGGAAAATCTGAGCAAAAGGGAACTGAAATTCTAACTTCTTACCTCACAATACTTTGTAAATATAATAGTGTTAATTCTGTGGTGGTTTTATATTCACTTGAAAATGTAGTTAGGCTCTGAGATACCATTTTCTATCCATCGGATTGACAAAATCTTGAAAATATGAGTAACGCTGGGTAAACAATAATTTGCATATACTTATGATGAGAGCATAAATTAGATCAGCCACTTTGAATAACAAGTTGCCAATTTAAAAAAAAATTCTTTAATGTTTATTTTTGAGAGAGAGACAGAGCACAAGTCGGGGAGCATAGAGAGGGACACACAGATCTTGAAGCAGGCTCCAGGCTCTGAGCTGTCAGCACAGAGCCCGACGCAGTGCTTGAACTCATGAGCCGCGAGGTCATGACCTGACCCAGAGTCAGATGTTTAACCAACTGAGCCACTCAGCATCCCTGCCAATTTTTAACAAGATTGAAATTGCACATATCTTATTCCCCGGCCTACCCATTTCTAATTATATACTATAGAAAGTTCCCTCATTTGTGCAAAAGGATAAAGAACTCAGGGCAAAACTGTTTATAAATACAATTTTTAAAAAAGAAATTAGATGCATTCTATATTTCCATGGTTAAGGAAATGCATTAATAAAATGTGTTTTATTCATGTGGCAATCTCATACAGCAATTAAAATGAATGAACTCTATATTATCATAATGATATCTTAAAAAGTAATATTGAATGGGGCACTTGTGTGGCTCCGTTGTTTAAGCATCTGACTCTTGATTTCGTCTCAAGTCATGATCTCATGGTTTGTGAGTTCAAGCCCCACATTGCGCTCTACGCTGCTGGTGCAGAGCCTGCTTGGGATTCTGTCTCTCCCTCTCTCTCCACCCCTCACTTGCTTGTGCTCTCTCTCTCCCTCTCAAAATAAATTAAAAAAAAAGCAATATTGAATAAAAAAAGGAAGGTGCAAAAATAGATGTATAACATATTTATGTAAAGTGTTAAAAATCAGAAGATTGTATATGTTATTCATTATTACATATAAAAACAGAAAAATATTTGAAAGCATAGACCTAAAAGATACCTACCATATTTGTGATAGCAGTCACTCTGGAAAACGAAAAAGAGAATTAGGAGTGCAGAAAACGTTAAAGGGGATGCAACTGTATTCATGAAATTTTATTTCATTCCCAAAACAAGAAAGTTAAATATATATGACATAATGTGAATTTCTGGTTTTGTTGGATACCTGCTTGTATTTTATATGCTTTGTGTTTTCTCGCCTTACTATTGCTTTAACAGCTCAAGGACGTCAAGATGGATAAAATTCACAGACTACTATAGTAGGAAAGTGAAAAGGATTTCTAAAAATAGAGAGTACTGAGTAATCTCACAATTTATTATGACTATTTTGAATTTCTATCTATAAGGATGGTCTTCTGAGGTCTCATCTCTAAACCTTAGTTTAGAAGTCATGTGATGTGCCTACTGCGGTTTTACATTAATGTCAGAGTCATCTCCACCCAGTCCGTAACACTTCCATGTTCTATGACATTTACACTGATAGACATTGCCATCCTTTAACATAACTATAGAAGAGGGTAGGATATTTTGTTTCAAAACGCAAAGACTATGTCTCACAAGTAAAACAAGAATCACAAAGGTTACTGGGGGGAAAAAAAGAGAAAAAAATAGGTAATTGTTGGTTATTCAAAAGATAATTCACAGATTCTTTCCTCAGACCAATTATTAATTAATATCAGCTTTCAGAACAGTCATCTACACTTCATCTACATTTTATCAAATTCTGTTTGTAAAATTTTCAATGGCTTTCTATATATACTTTAAAAAAATCATATAGGGGCACCTGGGTGGCTCAGTTGGTTAAGTGCCCATCTTTGGCTCAGGTCATGATCTTGGGGTTTAGGAGTTTGGGCCCCATGTTGGGCTCTGTGCTGACAGCTCAGAGCCTGAAGCCTGCTTCAGAGTCTCTGTCCCCCCCCTCTCTCTCTGTCCCTCCCCAGCTCACACTCTGTCTCTCTCTCAAAAATAAATAAACATTAAAAAAAATCACATATAGCTGAGTGGTTAAGAGTACAAGTGTTAGATTTAGAATACCTGTGTTTGGTTTTTTTTTTTTTTTTTAATTTTTTTTAATGTTTATTTATTTTTGAAGTTAAGAGAGACAGAGTGTGAGTGGGGGAGGGGCAGAGACAGAGGGAGACACAGAATCGGAAGCAGGCTCTGGGCTCTGAGCTGTCAGCACAGAGCCAGATGCGGGGCTCGAACCCACAAACTGTGAGATCATGACCTGAGCTGAAGTCGGACACTCAACCGACTGAGCCACCCAGGCGCCCCTAGAATATCTGCGTTTGAATCCAGATTATGCCATTTACTATTCATGTGAGTTTAGGGAAGTAATTTAGTAATTTAGCTATTTAGCCTTTCTAGTTCTTTAATCCATAAAATGGGAATAATGATAGTACCTATTGCACAAGGTAATTACAATTATTAACTGGGTTAATACATATGAAATAAAAAACATAAAGAAAAATGCTCAATAAATGTTGGCATTTTATATATTCCTTTAATATATTCATTTAATGGATGGCTAAATGACAGTATGACATTCCCCAAATGCTATGCACTTAGTAGGTATTCAGTAATACTGATGGCAATGAACGTGAAACAGCCCAAACTTAGACATGAAATCCATTAAGTCACTGCAAAATCATTATTCAAGCCAGTAGATTGCTTTACATCTATTCTTGCATATTAAGGCCCCCATCATTCTTGGCACTTGATGTCACAATACAACACAGCTGTAATAATCTGCTTCTATAAGGCCGCAGAGCAAGATGGTAGTTTCCTTGAACCATGGCTTTCAGGAGGCACACAGTTGTGCAAAAACAAAGTGACTATCCCAGTACAGACAACAACAAAATGATAGAGCCTTCATAAAATTTTACTTCCTATTTAGCCTTCTCATCTTTGAGCCTAACCATCTCAACTCTTTATCTTTTCTTATACATGTTGTCAACTCATTTAATTTTTCCACTGGTTCTTTCCCTAGTCCCTCATGTGTACTTCACGAGGAGTGGAACAGACTTCCACGCTGGATAGGAGAGCCAGCTACTTTCCAGTGCACGAATCACACTTAGTTTTATCATTATAGATCAAATCAAGGCACTTCCAAAATAAGAATGCTGCAGTGTCACAAGGGTTCAGCCTCTGGTACAGAGTTTTAGCTCTAGAAATTATGACTTAATATTGGGTGGCATGCAAGTATATGACTAACTCACAGTAAGTAGCTTTACACTACATATAATTGAAATCTGCCACATACAATAAATTTCCTGAAGATACTGAAAATATACGGTAGCAATTCTGTATGCTAGTTTTGATGTGTAGAACCGTAGTTTCTCTACATTTGTAATGTCCTATGGATGTTTCTTTGGAAGGAACACAGAATATATGTGACAGGAAGATTCTACTATTAAACAATAGAAGCCCCCCCACCAAAAAAAAAATCCTTGCATCTTAAAGTTTTAATATGTCTACTTTGATTCTGTTCAATAGCGCAAACTTCTCAACCGGGAGTAATAAGATCAAAGATAATTTAGAATTTTATTAAAAATAGTACCACCTCTCCCTACCCCCCAAAATAAAGACTTTAGCTTTTATAACTACATTCAAATCACTCAAGAATAAGCTAAAGTCTTAGCTTACGCTTTGGGATCTGCAGGCCGCCAATTTTGTGTCTCTGTGTTTTCGACACACTTTTCTCTCAGATCTTAATTAGAAAGATTTTTCCATTCAAACCATCTTGTTTCATGTGGCACATTCTGCCAGCCAAGCCCCATGACATTTTAAAATCCAACCTTCTGTAGTAAGTGAAGGCTACAAATAAGCAATTAAAGAGAAGGAAGTAATTAGCTTTTCTTAGAAAACATTGAGGTGATTAAACTTCCTGCTTCCTAGTTATCTTGAGGTGTGGCTTGCTCTACGTATTTTTAGCAGCAGTAAAACATATGTGTCTTCCTACACTGTGACTGACTATGTGTTCCTAGGTCTAACCGGAATCTAGAGTATTTTCCACCATGGAGATTTGTATAGGGAAAGAGCAGAAAAGCAGCCTGAGGATTTTTAGGGCTTATGGGGGAAATCGCGGTTTCTTCATTTGTTTGTCCTTCCGGAAGGCAATGTGATGGGAATGTAAGATTGTAGTCTTTGAGGAAGTTGGCTTCCCCAACTGTCTCCTCTGGTTCTGGGTCTGGTCCTAACTGTGCAAATAACAAGCACTGACCTGTGTTGCAGTCTGTCTCTCTCCTTGCCTCTTGCTGAGCCCATATAAAATGAGTACTCGTGCTCTGAATTCTGTGACTACAACGATTCTAAACTTCCATTTAAGGTCACTAATCTCTCACTTCAAACTTCAAGCACAGGTAGAAAACACTGTTCCATTTTAACTCTCTCTTTTGAGTACTTAAAATTTGTTTCCTGGGAGGGATGCCTGGGTGGCTCAGTCAATTAAGCGTCTGACTTCAGCTCAGGTCATGATCTCAGGGTTTGTGAGTTTGAGCCCCATGTCAGGCTCTGTGCTGACAGCGTGGAGCCTGCTTTGGGTTCTCTCTTTCTCTTTCTCTCTGCCCCTCCCCTTCTTGTGCATGCTCGCTCTCTCTCTCTCTCTCTAAAATGAAAATAAATGAACTTAAAAAAATAATTGTTTCCTGTGGATTAAGTTCTTATTTGATGGCATCATCACAAGCTCTTTAAAAAAATAAAAAGTAAAAGGATGCCTGGGTGCCTCAGTCAGTTGGGTGTCCAACTTCAGCTCAGGTCATGATCTCACAGTTCATTAGTTCAAGCCCCACGTCAGGTTCTGTGCTGACAGTTCAGAGCCTGGAGACTGCTTCAGATTCTGTCTCTCTCTCTCTCTCTCCCTGCCCCTCCCCAACTCACAGTCTCTCTCCAAAATAAATAAACATCAAAAAAAATTTTTAAATAAAAAAATAAAAAATAAAAAGTAAAAACTTTGCTTACAAATAGGTCAAACCTATGCCACTAAAGCAAATAAGTACCTCTACAGAAATGCAATGCTTTGCACCATGGGAACACATTCTAATTGGAGGGGAGCCAGCATGGGAGTGAGAGACTAGCATTCATCCTCATTCATGGCATGAGGCCATATCCTTTGGAGACGAGCAATAGGGATGCAAAGAAATGCTGAGGCACCAGTGGGGCGCTGGAGGGGTGGGGCACAGTAGGGTTTTCTGAAGGGCAGAGTGGCATCATTAGAATGAGAGACTTGAAGGAGAGAAGAGCTGTACGTGAGCCTGGGGAAGAGATTTGAGGACAGAAAAACAGGTGGGAGAACAGGTAGATCTTAGGACACCCATCCTTTAAAGACCTTTAAAAGTCCTTAGGGGGGACCTGGGTGTCTTAGTCTGTTGACCATCCATCTGACTCTTGATTTTGGCTCAGGTCATGATCTCAGGGTCGTGGGATCAAGCCTTGCTGCTGCTGCTGCTGCTGCTGCTTCTTTTCTCTCTCTCTCTCTCTCTCTCTCTCTCCCTCTGACCCTCACCCCACTCATGCACTCTCTCTCTCTCTCTCTCTCTATCTCTCTAAAAATAAAATAAATAAATATACGTTTAGAAAAGCAAAATAAAAACCCCTAGGAGAGCTTATTTTTTTAATAAGGCACAAAACTCTCTCAGTCTGCAAGCATTTTAATGTTTGTTTTCCTGTTCTGAAATACCCATTTGCTATTTACCCACCCCTTTAATAAATAACTTTGAAACAGTAGGGTAGGGCATGGGGGAAGGACATCATAAAGATGGATGGGGATGACAGATGGGGAGGGGCAGACTGATTTCTAAAGTCATCACGTTAGATGAAAGTTGCATATATTGAAAATTCATCTTGAAAATTACCTAAATCTCCCATAACACAAAGAATATGAGGTTTCTTACAACTAAAGCAGTCCAACTCCTTGTCCAAAGTCATTTGCATATTTTCTCCCTGGACTTTTCCCAAGCGCATGGACTGTGTTGGGCTTGATCACATCCTTTGTCTGCTTACCATAATCGAGGTTATCAGCAGTTTAAAGGGCTTCCAATCCACCATGTATAGGAAAATTCCCTATGATACAAGGCACTGATGCTGAGACTTCACTATGCACGCATTCTAAAGTGTGTGCGTATGTGGGTGCGTCCTGCTGGAGGGCAGCTGGGATAGGACTAGTGTGATCTCCACCGTTAATTTCAGGGCTTGATGAGGAAAGGCTTGAAATAGTCTAGTGTTTATTTGTTCTTTTTGTATGGAATCACCTTTGGTTATCAGCAAGACGAGAGAGGGACAGAGAAGATGGAGAGACAGAGAGACAGAGAACAGACCTGGGAGGGGCCAGTGAAGACACTTGGGCACGAGAGATCATAAAACCAGAAGTGTGATCGCCTCCCACTTTGATAGGTGAGGGAAGCTCACTACTCCGAGCTGGAAAAGAGAGTCACCCTGCCACATTGGTTACATTTTGTTCATCTTCTAATACTTAAGAATGTATTACTGTCCGTTTGTGGGACTACATGGGCTCTTAACTTCCTCAAGGACATATTGATTGCCTGACCACGAATAAGTATTTCTACTTCGTGATAGTTTTAATTTACTTTCCCTTTAACACTCCACAATTCCTGACATGATCACTTTCCTGGCGGATAAGGCAAATTGAAGAAGAAGGAATTTTGCTTGTTGTAGAAAGAAGGCCATTTTTGTTCTAACAATTCTTTTTATAGAGATGGAGATTACTGTTTAAAAGTTACAGCTTTTCTACTCTTTGCTCCCTCTCTCACAGGAGAAACTAATACTTGAGCCCCATGGCCAAAGAAAGTATTTTCAAGGTGACTTTCTTACAAACATGGGACAGAGAGTGGGTCTTTTCTGTATGAGCATAGTTTTGTTTAAACCTGACTCTGATTAAATAAATCAAAACTCAACTATTGATTCTCAGATAGGAGTTAGAAAAAAAAATGCTTTTATCTTAGCACTTTCAGATAGCTCCACTGAAATAAAACTGCTGTTGACATCGGAACTCTGGGTCTAATTGCTAAGTTGGAAACTGAGCCAGAGATGTGATGTGTGAAATACAAACTCTGTGGAAGACTCACAAATCACGGTGCTTGGAACTGGAACGATCTTTTCAACCAGGAGGACATGTTTTTGTTTCTCCATTCCATTTTTAAAAATAAAATTTAGATGCATAGCTTCTATAATTTTATTTCAAATGAAAGCAAACATTTATAATGCTTTATAGTTTACAAAGGCTACACACTTTTCATATATTACCTTACTTAATCTTCACAACAAACTTCTAAAGTGGGTATAAATTTGGGGCGCCTAGGTGGCTCAGTCAGTTAAGCGTCCGACTTCGGCTCAGGTCATGATCAGGTCATGATCAGGTCCGTGGGTTCAAGTCCCGTGTCAGGCTCTGTGCTGACAGCTCAGAGCCTGGAGCCTGTTTCAGATTCTGTGTCTCCCTCTTTCTCTGATCCTCCCCTGTTCATGCTCTCTCTCTGTCTCAAAAATAAATAAATGTTAAAAAAAAATTTTTTTAAATAAAGTGGGTATAAATATTAGACCTCTTTGACAGATGAGAAAAGCGAAGCTCAACCAGCCTAAATTCCTCATCTAAGGGCTCTAAGCAGCTAAGTTGCATGAGTGCGACATTAAGCCAAATTTCACTCCAAGTTCTAGCTTGATGTTCTTTCCACTACACTTGGCTCTCCTCATGTCAGTCATTCTCCTGTATGTTTCATTTGCAAATCTTTTCCTGAAATTGTGGCCCAATCACTGAAACATAAAAATATACAATGGTTACAAATGGTCTGCCTTCTTTTCCACAAATTCTCATTTAAGTTAATCCCACAGATATTTACATAACTCAGTGTTGATGACATAGGGGCTTGCCCTGTATTGGGAAGGCAGGTTATCAGAGCAGATTAAAGACTGGAATCAGACTGGCTGGGCTTGAATCCCAGACTCCCACCTCCTCAAAGTGTGACCCTGGGCAAGTTTTTGCACATTTTTCCTCTTGTGCATAATGGGTATAATGATATCATCTCCCTCATAGGCCTGTTGTGGTAAATAATGTGGTCATTCATATTGAGCGCTTAGAACAATGACTGAGACTTAGTAAGAACCCACTAAGCCCTGGTTAATATTCTTTGGAAGGACAGAGATTTGTGGTGACCATACTAGATACATAACTATTTGAAGTGCATAAATAACTCTGGCAAGCTGGAGGAAGCTGACAAGTACCATAGAATGGGTATTAACCAGGTATTATTAAGATTCCAACTAGGGAGGCAGGAGCCAAAGGAGGAGGCTGTTGGAGAAGGCCTGTGTGTAGGGAGAGGATTATAAAAGATAGGACAGAGACAGGTTTTCAGACAGAAAACATGGTGACAGAAACTATTATTTAACAGTTGTTTAGAGCAGTGCAACCACTGGGGCCAAACTTCAGGCGTGGGACATGGGAAACGGAAGGGCTTCCAGACTTCCCCAGCTCCCATCCCTAGGAAGCATCTGACCTGAATGGCCGAACTTCTCAGTCAGCTACTACGTGGTGATGCCACCAGGCTTCGGGAAGACAAGTGCGGTATTCCCGCCAAGGAGACTATAACTCCCAGGGTACAGCCTGCCCTCCCCTTCAATTCTGACTTACTCGGTGACTCACCTAAGTCACGTAGCGCCCTGGGGACCCCTCCTCACTTCTTGCCCCTTCCCCCTTCTGCCTCCTCCTTCCCTTCCATGTGATTCTATCGAATGATGTTTTCGCGTGTGTGTGAAGGATGACTAAGACATGAAATCATTCTGTAAAATTAAAAAATACCCCGTGGTGAAACGATGATTAAACAAGACATTAAAATCAAACCAGCAAAGCAGAAATATCTTCTAATCTTCACGCGTACTAGCTTACTCACTCGCAAAATGAATTTAATTGTGCCTCAGACCCTCAGGCTTGATACTGCTATTTTATAGAGGAGTCGACTGTGACACACAAGCAACATGCCCAATAGAAGCCCACGAGTCAGGAGTAGAGCCAGCAAGAGGTCTGAAAGACTTGACCGCTGGCTGAACTAGCAGCCCAAAGGGGACCTCCAATTTACTTTCTGCCACATGCATGCTCTGGTGGCTCAGAGGGCTATCCTCAGGGCTATTAAGGTAAGCTGCAGAAAAAGTCCTATAACCATATGTTAATAATCTGAGGAGGTCCATCTCCTCCATCTTAACTTCGTCCTTTAAATTTCCCAGAACGGGGGCGGCTGGGTGGCTCAGTCAGTTAAGCATCTGACTCTTGATTTTGACTCATCATGACCCCCAAGGTGGTGGGATCGAGCTCTGTGTCAGGCCCCAGCTCAGCCTGGGATTCTCTCTCTCTGTGTCTCTCTCTGTCTCTGTCTCTGTCTCTCTCTCTCACTCTGCCCCTCCCTGCCCAAAATAAAAAAATAAAAACTGAAGAAAACATTAATTAAAAAACAAAGACACCTGAATGGAAAATAGGCAAAAGATGTGAATAGATCTTTCATAAAAGACGATATATACAATTAGCCAATAAACACATAAAAAGATGCTCAACATCATTAATCATCAGGGAAATGCAGGTGAAAAGAACGAAAATATACCACTTATCCATTCCAGTGGCCAAAATCAGAAAGACTCACAGTAAGAGGTGTGGTTAAGCTTAGCAGCTGGGACCCTCATACGCTGCTGGTAGGAGTGTAATATGACACAGCCACGAGAGAAAATTATCTGACAATTTCTTACAAGGTGTCCACGTGAGCCTGCGATTCCATTTCTAGGTACTTAACCGAGAGAAAAGAAAACATGTGCACACAAAGACTTGTACGTATATGTTCCTAGCAGTCGTATTCTGCGGAAGGCAGCCTCTAACAGGGATCCCGATGATCTTCGCTTCCTAGAATTTAGGAAGGTTCCTTTGTGTGACACCCTCCACTTCAGAGGGGGCTGAAGCTAGTGACTTAGCTCTCAAAAGAGATTATGGCAAAAGTGACCAGAGGTCACTTCTGAGATTAGGTTACAAAAGACTGGTTTTCATATGTTTGCTCTCTCTTATTCTCGCCCTCACTCACTCTGACGAAGCCACTGGGGCATATTACGAGCTTCTCTTTGAAGAGGACCGTATGACAAGTATTTGAGGGAGGCCCCTGACTAACAGCCAGGGAGGAACTGAGGCACTCAGTCCAACAGCTCTCAAGAAACTGAATCCTGTCGAACACCATGAAGATGAGAGCAAGGAGCCTGGGCAACATCTGGATTACAGCTTTGGGAGAGACCCTGAGGCAGAAGCACCCAGCTAAGCGAGACCCAAACTCCTGACCCATAGAAACTAGGATATAATAACATTTCCCTTTTAAATCGCTACGTTTTGTGGTAATGTATTATGCGGCGATAGCTAATACACATTCATAGAAGTCAAAAACTGAAAACAACAGGACAATAAACGTTGCAGTATATTCATTCAGTGGAATGCCACATGGGAATAAAAAGAAACTTCGGGGACGTCTGGGTAGCTCAGTCAGTTAAGCGTCTGACTCTTGATTTCAGCTCAGGTAAGTTCCAGCCCTGCACCAGGCTCTGTGCTGACAGTGCAGAGCCTGCTTGGGATTCTCTCTCTGCCCCTCCCCCACTAACAGGCATGTGCACACACGTTTTCTCTCTCTCTCTGTCTCCCAAAATAAATAAATAAACGTTAAAAAGAAAAATAATTTTTTAACGTTTATTTATTTTTGAGACAGAGAGAGACAGAGCATGAACAGGGGAGGGTCAGAGAGAGGGAGACACAGAATGTGAAACAGGCTCTAGGCTCTGAGCTGTCAGCACTCAGCCCGACGCGGGGCTTGAACTCATGGACCGGGAGATCATGCCCTGAGCCGAAGTCGGCCGATTAACCGACTGAGCCACCCAGGCGCCCCAAAAAATAAACTTAAAAAAAAAAAAAACTGATACATGCAACAACATGGATGGATCTAAAACCATTAAACTCGTTAAAACGAACACACTGCAAACAAAAGAGGACATGTAGTATAATCCCATTCATATGAAAGTCTAGAAAAGACAAAATCTATTCAAAGTGACAGGGCACAGATCAGTGGTTGCCCTGGGCCAGGAGGTGGGGGTTGACTGCAAAGAAGCAAAAGAAATTTCTGGGGTTATGGAAAAGTTCTATGTCTTGAATGTGCCAATATACACACATGGGTGTCTATCTTTGTCATAACTCATTGGATTAAATACTTAAAATAGATATATAGGCATATTTTACCATATGCAAATTATGCTGCAACTAAATTGATTTGCAAAGTTAAAAAAAATCCCAGAGCAAATACAAGGTGTGATTTTATGGCAGCAATTTTTAAATATCTGTAGGAAATGAATAGTTTCCTAGCAAATGTAAATAACCAAAATTGGCCCAAAAAGAAATGGAAAACCAGAATATACAGTGACCACATACAATAGATTGAAAAGATGATTAAAGAACTACCAAAAGCTACTTAGAAATTATTGAACTTCTTGATCCCTAGTTTGTTACTCTGTAAAATGGAAATTAATACTTAACTCACAGAATATTTTAAGAATTGAGCTAACATGCTTAGTATAATACTTGGGATGTAGTAAGTGCTTAGTACTAGTTTCCCCGGTGTGCAGTGGTGTTTTAAGTCCTTTTATTTTTTTTTAATTTTTTTTAATGTTTATTTTTGAGAGAGACAGAGACAAAGTGCAAGTGGGGGAGGGAAGAGAGAGAAGGAGACACAGAATCCAAAGCAGGCTCCAGGCTCTGAGCTGTCAGCACAGAGCCCAGTGCAGGGCTTGGACTCAAGAACTGTTAGATCATGACCTGAACCGAAGTTGCAAGCTTAACCGACTGAGCCACCCAGGTGCCCCAAGCTCTTGAAATGATAACTTCACTTCTCTTTCCAGATGAACAACAAAGCATTACTTAATTCAGTCAACAAACAAACATTGGACTCCTCCTTTTGAGGCTCTTCCCAAGGAGAGTCCCAACTCCACAGGAAGGAACAGAGTCTCTCTGTGTTTTTCTTTCCTAAACCTCATTGTGGAGAGAAAAGAGAAAAGACGACTACAAGCAGGAGGAAGGAGGGTAAACCCTCAGAAAAGAAAAAAACTGCGGGGGGAGGAAGGAGACATCTTAAGAAAATCTGAAGCATATTCAATGCACATTCGTCAACAAGCCGGGAGCAGGATGAAACACCAGTTGTGTACTGAAGAGTAGTGAGGTTTTAGACGTCTAAGCCACAGGGAGGCCAAGCTAGATCTCAGCATCTGAAGCCAAGGGGAAGATTGCTGGAAGCAGAGCTTTTCACGTGGGTGCCTTCACCTCCCTCCCGGTCTCAGGGAAGCCTCTGGGCCGAGGGTGGGGGCTGCACTATCTGGGAGGTTTAGGGGACGTCCTGCCGTAAGGGAGGAATGGGCGTCCTGCCCGGGTGGAGGTCTGAAGGAATGTGGCAGATCATTTTTTTGCTGGCCTCCCCACACCCTCCCACCCCCCGGCGCCATACTGCATGACTGTTTCTCTTGGCCCCCTCCACGATCTGGGAATGTTCTAGCTTTCAGATAAGTGCGAGAGCTTTCTGGAGCTCTGACCTGGGTGATACTGAATGCTGGGAGCACATCTGTGGATAGCAAGGAGGAGACTTGGCTGTTATCCCAGGAAGCACGGGTGAACTCCAATACAGCCATTACCATATCCCCTCCACCTTCAAATACACCTTTCCCCACACTCACACAAAGGGAAAACATCAGAGAAGCAGGTCAGGCTCCGAGGGACAATTGCCAAGAATCTGCCACTGCATCATAGGAACTTTTCAGTAACTTCCATAGGTGACTTACAATGAATTCCCTCCAGACTAAAGTGCACATTTTAGGCAAGGGAACTGGCATTGCAATCAAACAGATCCACTGGGCTCTGCCATTCAGCAACTTTGTGGTCTCAGTGTTTTCATCTCTAAAAGGGGGATGATTATATCACTTCCTTTGAATGGTTGTTTTGAGAATGAAAGGAGATAGCATGTGTTGAGTGCTGCCCCCGGCTCATAACAGAGACTCAATAAATATTAGTATTGCCTTGACCAATGTCGTTTCACACATGTCCCCTAGGACTGTGTGCAAGACAATTCACCCCATTCTACTAATTTTCCCCAGTGCCACTTACTAAATGCTGCAGAGAGGGGTGCCTGGGTTGCTCAGTCAGTTAAGAGTCAGGCTCTTGGTTTCTAACCTTGGGGTTTCATGAGTTCAAGCCCCAAGTCGGACTCTGTACTGACAGTGGAGAGCCTGCTTGGGATTCTCTGACCTGAAGCACTCTAGGTGGTCTCTACTAAAGGGCTATTTCTAGGTTTGAACTCTTACTTACCATTCCAATTGCTGTGTTCTCCATCTCACATTCCTTCTCACTTCCCCCATACCCAGATACCCACCCCTGTCTGATGGATGTTGCAGTGTAGTTGGCTTAAAATCTCCCTAAAAATCCAAACCTCTTTGGACAACATCTTTCAAAAGTCGGTCCTTGCCTCACCTCCACACCCACCTCTAACTCTGGAATCCTCTACTAAATTCCAATACCCTGATGCTCAGCCTATTCAGACACAGCCTCATTTAGCCGTGGGGCTCCCCAAACTGGAAACACACATGAGCAAGGACTCCAGGAATCTTCTTATTCTTACTTTTTATTAAGGAAAATTTTAAAGGTAAAGAAAATACCATAATAAACTGTTATACTCATCACACAGCTTTAATTATTATCAGCTCATGACCAGTCTTTTTCCATTCACACCTCCACCCATTCATTTCCCCTCTCCCCTGGATGGATTTCAGTAACTATCTCCAAACAATAAGTACTTTGAACACATGCACACAAGTAAAACACATCATCACACCTAAAAATACTCCGGGCACTCTTAATTTTCGTAACTACTGATTTCGGCCTGAAAAATACTGACACAATAAAGCACCATAAAGTTGGCCCATCTTTACCACTGCCCTTCCCAAATATGCCACAAAAGTGCAAATATGCACTCTTTAAAGAGCCAAAAGACATGCATTTCTGATGGCACTGTTATTGTCTCATATAAGAAATGGTACTAACAGATAATTGGCTTTGCTTTTATCAATGTTCTCCAGACGAAGATCACCAGGAAAACCTGTAGTTGAACTAGTTGAGCTTTTGCAGGTTGCTGTGAAGGAAACACACACATGGAGGAACCTGGAGCATCTCAGTAAGAGGGTGTCAGAAAGAAGCTAGTAAATAATTTGAGCTTCAGTTGGGTAATTCAGGGCAGAGTCTTAGGAAGCAGGGACTTACTCTGGATTGTCAGAAAGTGGAGGCAGTTTTTTTTTTTTTTAATTTTTTTTTTTTTGAGAGAGGGAGAGAGAGAGCGCAGGGGAGGGAGGGAGGGAGGGAGGGAGAGAGAGAGAGAGAGAGAGAGAGAGAGAGAATCCCAAGGAGGCTCTGCACTGTCAGCACAAAGCCCAACATGGGACTCAAATCCACTAACCATGAGATCATGACCTGAGCCGAAATCAAGAGTTGAATGCTTAACCAACTGAGCCATCCAGGCACCCCTGGAGGGAGTTCTATGATTGGACATCCCAACAGGTCTTCTCATGGGGAGAAGAGACTAGAGAGTGACAGTCAGTGAGCAAGGGGAATGTTTTGTGTTGCACAGTGACCTCGTTTTTGTCTCAATCATGGTCTGAGAGTGACCTCTTTTGATATAGATATTTGTAAGACTGTTTCTGTTCAGGGGCACCTGACTCAGTCTGTTAAGTGTCTGACTCTTGATTTTGGCTTAGGTCTTGATCTCATAGTTGGTGAGACTGAGCCCTGTGTCGGGCTCTGTACTAATAGCAGAGCCTGCCTGGGATATTCTCTCTCTCTCTCTCTCTCTCTCTCTCTCTCTCTCTCTCTCAAAATAAATAAACATTTTATAAAAATTGTCTCTGTCCAACAAAATGACATCATGAGTGCCAGACCAGCTTGTAATAGTATTGACATCTAACTGTGAAAGTCAAATCCATTCTGGATGTTGTGGGCAACTTTTTTTTTCTTATTATCCTACCACTTTCTAGGGTATATGAATTCGTTGACGACTACTATCTTTAGTCCTGATTCTATTTGAGTTTCTGAACCCACTTTTCCTTTTAGATCATTTTGATCCCTCATTATTTATTAGTGTGTGTGTGTGTGTGTGTGTGTGTGTGTGTGTATTATATTATATTCAAGTGTTAATAAACTTCCTTAAATCTTTTTCTGGAGAAGATAAATGAATTCATGCATTCCTCTTGAGATCCAAGGGAATATAATTGTTTAAAAATAGCTTCCAAAACTTTAATGATTATAAAATTATGATATATGAGACAGGAAAGATTAAAGAATACAGTATAATGTGACCCATGTGAAACACTGGCATGGAATTCAAAGGCTTCTGTTAAGTGCTGAGTGTGTGGCCATGATTTAGTCACTATCTCACCAGACCTCCCTTACATCATCTACAATATAACTACTTTGGGCTAAATTATTTTCGACTTCTATCAGTCTCTAATTCTAGAGCATAAAATAGTCTTAGCTATGTTACATGTATATATACCTCCTTCCTTCCTTCTAACTCTTTATCATGGAAAACTTCAAATATGGATAAAAATAGAATAGTAAAGCAAATCCCAAATAACCATCACCAACTTCCCAGCTACCAAATTCCCAGCCCTGGCCAATGTTGTTGTGTTTCTACACCCACCCACGCCGGTGGCTATTTTGAAGTAAATCCCCAGATATCGTCTTGTTTCATTTGGTTTTCATTACTGGAAAAAAAATTTTTTTAAGAAAAAGGACAATTTTAAAATGTGGAGCCCTATAATATCGCATTTGCTCATATGTAGAAATTTAAGCAGAGTCTTCATTTAATAGTGTGACTGCAAATGAACAGCAGTTTTATCAGAAGGGGTCTTAAGATGCATCATGGTCAGTTTTACGGGGAAAAAAAAAAGTAAAGACTTTTTTTTCAGAGTATTCTTTGCATTTAAAAATAGTTTTCTGGGGTGCCTGGGTGGCTCAGTGGGTTAAGCGACCGACTCTTGGTTTTGGCTCAGGTCATGATCTCATGGTTCCTGAAATCGAGCCCCACTATCAGTGGGGAGCCTACTTGGGATTCTCTCTCTCCTTCTCTCCCTGCCCCTCCCTTCCTCGTGTGTACACATGATCTCTCTCTCTCTCTCTCTCCCTCTGTCTCTCCCAATAACAAATAAATAAACTTAAAAATATAGTTTTCTGCAGCCATTTGTCAGCTCTAATTGAAACAATCATATAAATGGGACTGAGGATCAGAGCTTGTGAGCCACAGCAGGAAGAAAGTTCAGTTCCAGCTGCAGTCAGCCATAATCTGTTTTTCTGCTTGAGCCTCAGCTTTGGGTAAGCTGAATACCTGGGTCCACAGTTACACTTGGGGCCTCCCCAATGTTGTAGGAAATCAATGAATATGATAGCGCAGATTCCACAGAGATTCCTAGTACAGGTAGGATTGCCAGAGAGCAAATAAAAATACAGAATGGCCAGTTAAATTCCAATTTTGCATAAACAGCAAGTGATTTTTTAGTATGAGTATATCCCAGAAACTGCATGGGATGTACTAAAAAAAAAATGCACTGTTTATCTGAAACTTAAATGTAATTAGGGATCCTATATTTTATCTGGCAACCCTAATTACAAGGCATATGCTATGGTTACTCTGGCTGCATGATAAAACTTAGTGGTTTAAAGCAGTAATAATTAGGGGCGCCTGGGTGGCGCAGTCGGTTAAGCGTCCGACTTCAGCCAGGTCGCGATCTCACGGTCCGTGAGTTCGAGCCCCGCGTCGGGCTCTGGGCTGATGGCTCAGAGCCTGGAGCCTGTTTCCAATTCTGTGTCTCCCTCTCTCTCTGCCCCTCCCCCATTCATGCTCTGTCTCTCTCTGTCCCAAAAATAAAGAAACGTTGAAAAAAAAAATTAAAAAAATAAAATAAAATAAAAAAATAAAGCAGTAATAATTATATATCATATCTCCTATTTTCTATGGGTCAGGAATTCAGACAGAGCACAGGAGACTAGCTTCTGGTGTTTCTGCCTCACGACGCCTGGGGCTTCAGCAGGAAGACAGGCCCAGAATCATCAAAAGCTTATTCACCCAATGTATCTGGCAGTAGATGCTGGTTGTGAGCACAGCACATAGCTGTTAGCCAGAATGTTCACGTGGGGGCTTCCTTACAACATAGTAGATGGGTTCCCAGGGCAAGAGTCCCTAGAGACAGAACCAGGCAGAAGTTGCATTACCTTTTATGACCTAGCCTCAGTGTCATTTCTACCCAGTTTCTTTGTTGTTGTTATCGTTTTTAAAAATTTTTTAATGTTTATTTTTGAGAGAGAAACAGAGTGTGAGCGGGGGAGGGGCAGAAAGAGAGGGAGAGAATCCTAAACAGGCTCCAGGCTCTGAGCTGTCAGCACAGAGCCTGACGTGGGGCTTAAAACCAGGAGCTGTGAGATCATGAGCTGAGCCAAAGCGGACGCTCAACCGACTGAGCCACCCAGGAGCGCCTTGTTTCTGTTTTTAAATATCTGTTTATTTACTTTTGAGAGAAAGAGAGAGAGCACGAGGAGGGGAGGGGCAGAGGGAGAGAGGGAGGGAGAGAATCCAAACAGGCTGGGATTATCAAATGGAGTCTGATGTGGGGCTCAAACCCATGAACCATGAGATCATGACCTGAGCCAAAGTCAAACGTTTAACTAACTGAGCCACCCAGGTACCCCAACTTCCACCCAGTTTCAAAGGGAAGGAACATAGATCTGACTTCTCTTTCTCACGTTGTGAGAACAGTATGGAGGATGAATATATATATATTGGTACAGTCATCTTTAGAAATACAGGCTGCCACAGCTTGTCATGTCATTTAGATATCTTATATCTGAATATCCACCTGTAAAGATAGGTAACCATCCCAGCTATAACTTAGAATGGAGAGTCTCCCCACATGCTATTTTCATTAACGTTCTATTGGACAGCTAAAGTGTAAATGTATACATTTACAATTGTAAGGGTAAAATGCCAAAATAATCATGATTGTGAAAGTTGTTGATTTTATATACAAAAGCAATTGTTAAGAACTACTACTAAATAGATCAATATAATCCTGACCTTTGTTGGGGTGTCTGAGTGGCTCAGTCAGTTAAGCTTCAGACTTCAGCTCATGTCACGATCTCGCAGTTCGTGGTCTGGGCCTCATACCGGGCTCTGTGCTGACAGCTCAGAGCCTGGAGCCTGCTTCACATTCTGTGTCTCCCTCTCTCTCTCTGCCCTTCCCCCACTCACGCTCTGTCTCTCTCTCTCTTTCTCAAAAATAAATAAACATTAAAAACATTTTTTTAATAAAAATAAAATAATGCTGACCTTGGTGGAATTGCATTTCATTCATGGTTATTTAAATTCCATTTAAGCCATATCTTTCAAGGAAAAGTCATATTGGAAATTCTTTACATATTAGGAGGATATATTAAAAGCATAAAGATAACTTTACCACTTAAAATGTCACGGGCAGGAGAAACTCCAAAATCACACAATGACATCTGTGATAAATCATCCTTGATCCAGACAGGGTAATGCTATGATTCCATATCTTGTGAATATATATATATACAATGAAATATTATTCAGCCTTAAAAAAGAAAAAGATCTTGTCATTTACAACAAGGATGAATCTGGAGGACATTGTGCTTATGAAATAAGCCAGACACGGAATGAAAAAACTGCATGATCTCACCTATACATAGAATCTACATTATCGAATACGTAGAAGAAAAGGTAGCATGGTGGTTACCAGGGGCCGGGGAGGTGGAGGAAATGGAGACAGATTGGCCAAGGGTGCAAAGTTGCAGTATGTAGAATGAACAGAAACCTACTGTACAACATGATGACTATAGTTAATAATACTGTATTGAATCCTGGAAATTTTGTGAAAAGAGTGTATGTCTGTTCTCGTGACAAAAACAAAGGCAATTATGTGAAAAGATATGTTAATTTGCTTGACTATGGTAGTCATTTCACTATGTATATGTATGTCAAATCATCATTTGCACGCCTTAAATATATATAATTTTTATTTAAAAAAAAACCTGGTATGAAGAAAACAAGGAAGTATTAGATAAAAGTGAGGTGTCCCCAAATACCTTGTTTTTCCACCAGCTTCAGTTAAATGAACAGCTATTTAGTATCATAAACATGCAGGATATTGGCTTCAGCAGCAGAAATCCAGAGGTAGACAGTGTTGAGTAATTACTGATCTGAGGCTAGTCAGACTTATAAATTTAGTCTACTAAGGGGTGCCTGGGTGGTTCAGTCAGTTAAACATGTGACTTCAGCTCAGGTCATGATCTGAGTTCGAGCCCCGCGTCAGGCTCTGTGCTGACAGCTCGGAGCCTGGAGCCTGCTTCACATTCTGTGTCTCCCTCTCTCTCTGCCCCTCCTGTGCATGCTCTGTCTCTCCCTCAAAAAACAAACATTTTTTTACAATTTAATTTCGTCTACTAAAAGTTCAAATAATAAAATTGCAATGATAATTAGGCATGTTGGTAAAGTTTCAGATTAATTCTCATATAGCTCATGTTTATTCTATGAAGCTGATCTTTGGCTTTGGCCTCAATTTTGTATGAATATTGATTTTAACATCTGTTTGTTTAACATTTGGCCAAAATAAGTACAATGTCCACAGTGACCAGGGAAAATGTAGTATATGTAATCGATAGTTCTAAGCTTTCTACACAAGTTCTGTTTCCCTGCACGTTGTTTTTGAAAAAGCGCAGGTGAGGGAATTAACTTTCTGACAAGAAAAAACATAGAAATGAATAAAAATAAAGATAAGATTTGGGTTGAAGAGGGAGTGTTGGCATAAAAATATTATAAGTCTAAAAGGAAGATGGATGGAGGAAATTGGGCCTCCATAACCACAACGTGGGAGGAGAGATTACAGGATGCAAAGGAGAAGGGCTGGGGGAAGAAGGGAAAGCTCGAGGAATGTGAGAGAAGGTTGGAATAACAGTGTCATGGAATACAGTAGGGAATACATGAGTAAGGCAGGAAGACTGCTGAACAGTAGGGCCCTTCCTACTGGACCTCAGCATGAATTTTTAATGGGCTTATGTTTTGAGAACTACTGCCTTAAAACATGCAGAAAACAGGGCAAGCCAGAGTGATGAGAAGCTCTCTTCCAATCCCAGAATCTTCTGAAATCCCCAAGTTGTCCATGACTGTCTCAAGAACGGAAATTTACTAGAGCAAGTAGCAACTGTCTGAAATACCCCACAAAGGGCAGAGCCAGTGGGAAGTCAAAGGGAGGGTATCTTTCTGGCCCCAAATAAATATACTAATAACTGTGTACAACTTTACTGTGATCCTAGGGCCATATGTATTTCCTAGGACAAAACCACCAGCATCGCCTTGAAACTTGTTAGAAGGGCAGTATCTCAGGCCCCATCCCAGACCTTCTAGATCAGCATCTGCATTTTAGCAAGATAGCAGATGATTCACATGCACATTAAAGTTTCAGAAGCCCTGGTCTATAACTTTGCTAGAAGCTTCAGTATACATATGGGTAGTCACAGTAATGCTAATCTCAATAGAAATATATTGGGCCTCTGCAACGTGTCTCATATGATAGCGGGTACTATGAAGACCATCAAAGATCTCTGGGACATATTTTCTACCCTCTAGGTTTAAAGACCGTAATTAGGTAGGAAGGTTTTTTATTTTATTTTTGTTATTAATTATTTTTTTTTTTTTTTTTTTTGCAATTATAGTTCAGTCTTCAAAGTCTATGAAAGGAAAACAGTGTATTTCACTTTGGCTTCCCGTGGTTTGGAGCTGGTCATTCAATTTCAAGTGAGGGAAATATATCCTTGAACTCAGACTTCTGGACCGCACCACTGACAGAGGAAGGGCAGCAGAATCAGCACAGAGTAAGTACGTGTACTTACATGTACACCAGCTGCCTATACCTTTAAGAGATCTGCCCAAATATCGATCGGTCCTAGATACCATTCTTGTGCCTGATACATAAGGGCTTAAAAAATATGCCAAAAAATAAACGTGTGAAAGTTAAAACTGACCTTTCAAAGCTCATTGATATGATCAGCACTTTAAGTTCTGTCTTTAAAACTTGGTTTTAGGGCGCCTGGGTGGCGCAGTCAGTTAAGCGTCCGACTTCAGCCAGGTCACGATCTCGCGGTCCGTGAGTTCGAGCCCCGCGTCGGGCTCTGGGCTGATGGCTCAGAGCCTGGAGCCTGATTCCGATTGTGTCTCCCTCTCTCTCTGCCCCTCCCCCGTTCACGCTCTGTCTCTCTCTGTCTCAAAAATAAATAAACGTTAAAAAAAAAAAAAAAAACTTGGTTTTAATGTTTTCGCTGCCTCAGAATGTGGTCTTAACCATACTTTTTGCTCTCTTTGATCATCCTTTTATAGTTTGGAATCAGTCCTTAAAGTCAATCAATGTGAGCATCTTCAGGCAGTGGGACAGCATGAGCCCTCCAGCACTACCTTTTCCTTTCATTAAGACAAGCAGTGTGTAGTTTTGGATTCAAGGGCTGACGTGATGCTTTCTAGCTGTTTGGGTTTCAGCAAGCCCCAGACCCCTCTGAGCCTGTTTCCTCTGGTATAAGAAAGAGGCAGTTACTGTAACCACCTCAGAGGGACGTGGTAGAGATAAAATGAGTTAAAGATGAAAAGCATTAAAGTCATACATAGCATGTAACAAGTGTACAAGAAATATTGACTACATAACTGTATTGAAACTTATTCTTGACAACGAACAAAGTTTCAAAGAAGCATTTTTACCTTCTCAGGGGAGCCTTTCCTGCCTCACCTGAATCCCCCTGCCATTATATACGCTTTCATGGCTTCCTCTATGCCATGGCACAGGTCACAGCTGGCTATTATATGTTTCTGAGACGATGTGATTAACAAGAAGCAGCATAGCATGGGGGGCTAAGAGCACAGACTTTTGTTTGTTTTAGCACAGGTTGCATGGAATCAAATCCTAGCTCTTGCTACTATAAGGTCTTGGGCAAGTTACTCTGTCTCTGTTTTATCATCAGTAAAATGCACATTAATAATAGAACCTACTTTACAGGCACCTGAGTGGCTCCGTCCAGTAAGTGCTGGACTTTTTATTTCGGCTCAGGTTGTGATCTCATGGTCATGAAATCGAGCCCTGCATTGAGGCATTCAATGCAAAGCCCCCTTGGGATTCTCTCTCTCTCTCTCTCTCTCTCTCTCTCTCTCTCTGCCCTTCCCCTGCTTGCATATGCTCTTTCTCTCTCTCAAAATAAATAAATAAGCTTTTTAAAAATAAAAATAGAACCTACTTTATACAGTTGCTATGAGAAATATATTGCTTGGCATGTAATAAGTGCTAGGCATGTTTTCTATTGTTAACATTATCAGTATTTATCATCCTTTCCTTATCAGCTCTATTTAACATTTCTCCAGTGCCTAGTTCAGTGCCTGATACATAAGGGCTCAATAAATATGCTAAAAGAATAAATGAATGAAAGCTAAAATTGACATGATTTTAGCTCATTGACATGATAAATGCTTTCACCCAGTTGTTTTCAATACTATTTTCCAAATTTCAATTGTCTTCTTTCTGTTTTTGTTTTTCCTTTCTAATCTGTATGCAAATTTTTTAAAGCAAATATGACCATACTATTTTTGATAGTATCAAAAATAATTGGGGAAATACCTACCCAAAGGTACAGACCAAGAGAATAATGTATAATCTTACAAAGTCAGAGGTGTAAATATAAAAGAACAAATGTGTTAAAATTTCCCTGCCTTTTAAAAACCTTAACATGGATTTCTAAACTTGGTCTCTCTTGCAGCCCATGAGTAGATTTCATTTTAAAAAGAGGATGAGAACCCTCAGTTAGTGATGTTACACTTTATGGAGAGTGGGTGGAGGCTGAGTTCCTGTTGAAAGTTAATTTTCTACCTATAACCATAGTGACATGAAACAATGCTAAAACCAGTCGATATTTGGGCAGCTCTCTTGGACAGATTTATTAGCCAGGGCTCATGCTTCTCTGAGAGGTCAAGCTGTGTCCTTTTGTACAGAGAGGGCCACACAACACCCATTGGAGTCATAAGGCAGCACATGCATGCATTTGCTCTTTCTGGTTGTGAAAACAGCTAGAAATGCTGACTTTTACTTGTTAATGGCACCTGCAAGATCCCCAAGCCCAAATCTTAACTCAGCCTGTGTCTACTCATATGAATAGAGGGAATTACCCAGATTATTCAGCCTATAACCAAGAAAGCCCTTAATCTGATACTAAATCCACACAGGCAGCCTTCCTTGTGATAATGTAAGAGTAGATGCCAGTTTGGGTTACCGAGATTTTACACTGTGGTAGTTAAGAGCAGTCTCTGGAGCCAGACTTCCTGGGTTCAAATCCTACCTCGACCACTGTGACAATTTAAAGTATCAAAGACTGTGTGGCCATCTTTCCTGGAGAGATGAGGTCTGTGCCCCTTCCACTGAATCTGAGATGACTCTGACAATTCTGACCAAGGCGATATAATAAAAGGAGACCTGTTCCAGTTTCTGGCCCAGGCCTTAAGAAACTGGCAGCTTCCACTTTCTTGTCTCTTGGATCCTTAAGCCACCATGAAAAAATCTGACTACACTGCTACAGAGACCACAAGAAGAACCCTAAAACTAAAGGGGGAGGTGAGGGCCCCATTGAGCCCAGTCTTACAGCCCTTCCCATCAATGCACCTGGCAGGTGAGTGAAGCCTTCATGGGCCCTACAGACCAATGCAATGCAGTCTTCAGCTGAATAAGAGCAAATAACCCCAGTCAACACTACCTGGGACAGAAGAATCACCCAGTTGATTCCTCACCTACAAAATCATGATATGTATAACAAAACGGTTGCTATTCCAAATACAAAGCTCTAACGTGCCTTACGATACCTTGATAGATAACTAGAACAACACTTACTAGTTGTTTTGGTTTCCTCACCTTTAAAGTAGGGACAATAATTACAATACCTACCTTAGCAGGTTGCTCTGAAGATTAAACAAGTAGTAACACAAAGCCCTTAGACTAGTGCCCAACACATAGCAATTGCTCTGTAAAATTTGTCTCCTGTTAAGCTTGGATGACAACTCTTATTAGCTTTCTGAGACAGAGAAGTCTGAGCGTGGGCCCCATGTCATCTAGTCTCCAGGCCATCTGGACCTTTTATAGTCTCATCTCAACCAGGACACGGGCCCCTTTTAGAGCACACATGTTGAAATGACCCCAAGTATGAAGGACTAGAGTTTACCATTCCACCTAAGATTAGCTACTGCCTTCCTGCAGGCCAGCTATCTCCCATCCCTCAGGACAGTGGAGGCTGAACTGGTTCCCAGTCCTGATCCCAACTCACGCCCCTCTGCATGATCCAGCTCCCCCAAACCACGCTTCATCCCATCTTCAACTTTCACTTGTTACCCTTTCTTTCCCTCAAATGACCCCTCACCTTCTCCCTGCTAACACAGATTCCTTCACAAACACTTGGGAAATGAACAAGCTCCAAGTTTCCCAAGGATGTTCTGGGTAACCTAGTCCTTCAGGATGTGCCAAAACAGAAGAGTGCTGTGCATGGTGAAGTTTTGGACACACTGGACACTACATTTCTTAACTTTCTTTCGATAACTACAAGTGCATTTGCCAATTACAAGCCCTAAAAAGTTATGCCATTCAGAAGTCTATTTAACTTTGTATTATCTAGATTTTTACAAACATACCTTGACTGTGAAACACTTTTCTGGTACAACAAGACTTCTTGGAAGGAGGGACCACTGAACTAAGTCCTAGAGATGTGGAAGAGGGAAGCAGGTGAAGGGAGCAGAGAAGCAAGCAAGAAGATGACTGACTTGGTTTGGCAGGAAGGCAAATTAGAGAGGGATGGGTTTAAGGTATGAGAGTCATGGGAGGCTCCTGAGGGTTTTAGGCAAGAGCATATTAGATCAGATTAGCATTGGCTCTTAAAATGTTTTTGACCCTTATTATTATTTTTAATGTTTATTTATTTTTGAGACAGCACAAGCAGGGGAAGGGCAGAGAGAGGGAGACGGAGGATCTAAAGCAGGCTCTGAGCTGACAGTAGTAAGCACGATGTGGGGCTCAAATTCTCCAACTGTAAGATCATGACCTGACCTGAAGTCAAATGCTCAACCGACTGAGCCACCCAAGCATCCCTTTTGGAGATCTATAAGTAAATTAAACATGTTGCATTATTACCCATTATCTACACGCACATTATAAAACTTTCATAAAATGGCTGTAATTCTTGTTACATGCAATGCCCACTAATATTTTCCGTCATTTCTTTCTCCTTTTGGAAATCACATTTCAGGAGCTGTTTCAATTAATGTAGGCAAGCAAAGATGGGGAGCTAAACTGTTAACACCTGAATATGAGTGTGTCGGCCCCTCATATTCTCCCTGATGTGCTAGATGAATAAATAAATGAGAGTGATCTCCTTTCCGAGAAGCAGAAGAGCCTATTCTAGTTCTTCAGCTAAGAAGCAGTTAATTCTTATACTCTCTGTGCATGATTTCCATTGTCTCTTGTCTCAAGTAAGAGGTTGTGATACCATCGAGGACAGAAAGTAAGTCAGATTTTTATTGTTGTTGCTCATCAGGACAGCACTTGGCATATTGGTGGACACATTGTGGGCACTTCAAACACACTGGTTGCATTCCACTGAATTGATGATTCTTCATCCATTGCAAGGCAAAGAAGTTTAGCAGGCTGAGAAACAGTAGTACGCTTCGCCTAAGTACTGTGCACACCCCAGCAGGTGATCAGTCACCTGGAAAATATCTCCTACTCCTGTGCTCATTGTCTCATCACAGAGAGGAACCCCTGGACTTCCTGCTGCTTAATCTCCAGCAGTCAAACCTCCCAGAGGGTGAAGTCCAAGACTGCCACTGAAGGATGTTTGCATCCTTGTATTCTTTCTGCAAAGATCTCTACTGTCTTTATGTCCCTCCCAGAGCTGCCATCTGCTTTCACTTCTGAGGTCTTTTTACAGGACTGGATCCAAAATGGGACGCAGTCTCAACTCCCCCACTCTTTATGATCTCTGAAAAAGAGGTCTTGAGCTTTTTTGGCTTAAGGGCTTCACTGCTCAACAGAGAGCAAGCAACAAACCATCAAGCTTGAGTGTCACAAGAACAAGTGCCAGAATCTCACAACATTTTTTTCTAGTGCCTAGAGCAGTCTGTTGGTGACCCCCATCCCTTCCTGGGGGTAAATTTCTGCCTCCCTCCCCCCACTTTTCTCCAGATTAGGTGTTCCACTTCCTGCTTGCAGGTCTGAAGGCACAATTAATAGCTGAACAATAAATGAGTTAGTCATCCTCCAAGTGTTGAAGTCTCAATGGCCAGAGCATTCCAGAAAAGTGACTATCAGCGTTTCCTCTTCTCCACACAGGAAATAAACGACCTCAGCCCTCTCCCTCACAGTTACTCATGTGCCACAACTTCTCAAAAATTGTGAAAGGACTGTCTGGGCTCAGACCTAGTTTGTGGCGACATGGCTAAACATACCAAGAAGGTCAGTAATTATGGGATCCGTTATGGTGCCTCCCTCAGGAAATGGTGAAGAAGACTGAAGTAAGCCAGCAGGCCAAGCACGCTTGCCCTTTCTGTGGCAAAACCGGGATGAAAAGACAAGCTGTGGGGATCTGGCATTGCAGTTTGTGCATGAAAACGATAGGCAGTGGTCCCTGGACATACAAAACCACTTCTGCGGTCACAGTCAAGTCAGCCATCAGACAACTGAAGAAGTAGGAAGACCAGTAGGAATTCTACCATTTGAAACATTGTTAGCTAGCCTATAATAAACGGGAAATTCACATAACAAAATTACTTTGGCTTGTTGTTAAATTTATTAACTAGATGTTTCAATTTTTGTTGCATTAATCTCGCTTTCTCAAAAGACTTGGAAATTAAAAATCCTTCTAATTTTTATTGGAAAGAAAACTGTGGAAGGAAGCTGAGGTGTGGTGCACAGCACCCTTTACTAGCATCTATTCTCTCAGACAGTGTAGACCGGCAATTCCGGTTGCTAGTCTGAAAAGTCTAGGATGTCAAGGTTGTGTTGACTGGTGTTATTCAAATGCCATGATGGGAAATTGTAGGGACCAAAGGCCCTGGCAAAAGAAAGAAGGTTTCCAGGACCCAGGGGGTGGGGGGTGAGGGGGCTGCCTAGCTTCAAGGTGGCATCAATGATGATTAATTCAAGCCTTACATTTCTAGAACCTTGTCTTCTTCTGTGGGATTACTCTCAAGACTCCCTGTCAAAAACTGGAGGGTTATAAATAAAGCGCATCTGCACCTGCTTGGAGTGTTGGAAAATAACTTCCAGAAAAGTGGTAACAGTCCTTATCTGTTGGTGGTGGGAGCACAGTTGGTTCTCCTTTTCATCCTTCTGTTTGTCTGTACATCTGACTTTTTAACCTAAATAAATGAATACTTACAGGGTTTGTAATAAGGGGACAAAATCAAAATTATTGTTCAGAAGGAAGTATGTCCCACTGTTTCCATATACTTTGCACATAGTGACATTCTATTGTTTATATTGAAAAAAAAATTTTTTTTTTTTTTTTTTTAAATTTCTGAAAAGGAACACCTATTAGGGAGACCATAGCCCAGGTTTCGGCAACATAGCATCTTGATTTGTAATCTTAGCTCCTTGCCTTATTACGCTGGAATGACCTTGCAAAATGTACTTTACTTGTCTGAGCCCGAGTGTCTTCACCTATAGAGGGGCATGATATCCTCTTCACGGAAGATGAGGAGCATTTAAAGTCCTCTTTGCAGGGCGCCTGGGTGGCTCAGTCGGTTAAACGTCTGACTTTGGCTCAGGTCATGATCTCACAGTTTGTGGGTTTAAGCCCTGTATCGGGCTCTGTGCTGTGTGCAGCCTGCTTGAGATTGTCTCTCTCCCTCCCTCTCTGTGTCTACCCCCACTTGTGTGCTACAAATAAATAAACAAACTTGAAAAAAATAATAATCATTCTGATTTTATCCTTTAAAAAATTTTTGTAGGTCTGGGCCCAGTGATACGCAATGAGGCCATCAAATTGTTATTTTCGTATTGAGGAAAACAGAAGCTCTTTTGGATAATTCTTTTGCATTCCAGGCTTTCAGTGGAAACAAAAAGACACACACTGTAGACCATTAAGTACTTGTGAGACATGATTTTAGGATGCAACTCAATTATACAGTGATTACGAAGAGCCTGGGGGAAATATTTCCTTATCTGGGTAGTGACATTGACAGATTAAAGGTGCACAAATTCTAAATGCTGTTTGTTCCAGCCCTGTGTTCGATTGCAACAATGTGAGTGTCTTGCCTGTGTTGGTGGATTATTAACAGAGGTTATTGGTCTCCATGGCAAAATGATTGCTCTGCGCATAATCTCATTTATGGAGTGCAGAAAAAAAAAAAAAGGACTTCAGGTCAGGGAGAATGTATAAATGTCCATCGTCATCAAGGGTGTGCTACATCTGAGAAGCAGAAGCAACTCCAAGGACACAGCTCACAGGCTGATTTGGCTCTCAGCTCCAAAATACGGATTGAACTGGGGACATTTACAAGGACGCTCCGGCTGATAACTTTGAAGAGACCCCGTGAAGGAGGCGCTGAAGAGCCTTGTATCGCAGACCTGTATTGTGCTTCCCCAATATGTGCACGGGGGGCTGCGCCAAGTGCCTGGGGGGCACCCTCATCCCCCTCGCCTTGTTTGGCTTCCTGGCTAACATCCTGTTATTCTTCCCTGGAGGAAAAGTGATAGACAATAACGACCACCTTTCTGAAGAGGTCTGGTTTTTCGGAGGAATATTAGGAAGCGGGGTCTTGGTGAGTAGGGAAGCCTTAAAATCCCCCCAGAGAGTTCTGTCGAATCCTTTTAAAATTGGGTACTTTTGAACAAGAAGATATTTCATTGCTAACAAAAGCCCAAGCATTGCATGATGAAAAGTCAGTGTCTTAATGATTTCCCTTCTCCATTAGGACCTGACGAGAGCATGTCCACTAAATTTAATAAGTAATGAATTCCCAAGATTGGGCTGGCAGTTCTCATGGGTCAATCGAATTCCACGAACCAGACTGAGGGCTGCCAAATTTCTGTATTTAAAAAAAATTTTTTTTCAATGTTTATTTAGTTTTGAGAGACAGAAACAGAGCACGAGTGGGGGAGGGGCAGAGATAGAGGGAGACACAGAATCCGAAGCAGGTTCCAGGCTCTGAGCTGTCAGCACAGAGCCCGGCGCAGGGCTCAAACTCACGAACCGCGAGATCATGACCTGAGCCGCCCAGGCGCCCCCTGATTTCTATATGCTAACAAGAGAGTGCTGGGGGTTGTAGACACACACTTTCTGGCAAACTGATTGACTGAAAACCACCAAAAGAAGCAGGTGTTGGTGGATTCCTCTTCCGCTCATTCACTAATGATACATTTACCCCTTGTTTCCAGTAGAGGATGGGAACCTCCAATTTAGAGAGAGAGAGAGAGAGAGAGAGAGAGAGAGAGACTAGACTCACTTTTCAAAACGATTGCAGACAAGTTTCTTATCGCTATCCTAACCTACCACGTAAATGGAAACCCAGGGTGTCAGGTCCTGAAGTCTTGCCTCACTGAGGCTGCAATTAGGCCTCATGGAAACTAGACAGTAATACTCAGTTAATACTCCATCTACTGCACCAGCCATGCTCTGTAAGTTCTCGCCATACCCTTTTAGCCCCTGAGTCCCGCATCACGGACATAGCTCCACTCACAGCCAGGCAGGCACAGGCTCCCATTTCTCATGTCAGACCCAGTCTGAGGTGCTTCTCTTGCTGACAGATGATTTTCCCTGCGCTGGTGTTCTTGGGCCTGAAGAACAATGACTGCTGTGGATGCTGCGGCAACGAGAGCTGTGGGAAGCGATTCGCGGTAAGTTAACCCAGAAGGCGGCTGCCAGAATGAGTCCAGGGTGCACTGTCTTCTTGTGCTTGGCATGGTGGGGATGGGGATGAATCACGAGCCCCAGGCAGGACTCTGGAGGCAGCTGGCACATACCTAAATATGGATTTCTTGCTGGTGCAAAATAACAATAATAGTGCAATTTTAAACACTAAAAAGCCCCGATACTTACAGGACATGAGTATCGTCTTAGATTTTGTAAAGAGGCAGGGATGTCACAGCTAGATAACTGGAGTGGGGCCATGTAAAGAATGCAGGTGCCTGGGTGGCTCAGTCAGGCATCTGGCTCTTGGTTTCGGCTCAGGTGATGATCTCACAGTTCATGGGATCAAGCCCTGAGACAGGCTCCATGCTGACAACGTGGAGAGTGCTTGGGATTCTTTCTCTCCCTCTCTCTGCACCCCCCCCCCCAAAAAATAATAATGGACTTATATAAAAAAAAAAAAGAATGGCAGGCATGGAAGGCAGGAATGGGGGCTGTAAGTCTCCCCTCTGCCACTGAGAGGCCTTGAGATCGTGGGCAAGTCTTTTCCCTTCTCTGGCCTGCATTGTCTCATCTGTAAAGGGAGTTAGGGCAGCATAAGGGCTGATAACAGCCCCTCCCCAACAGCCCCCTAAATTCCCCATCTACACCGCTGCCAGTTTCACTGCCTCCGTGCCCAGTACTTCCCCACTTCCGCCCAGACGTTGTTGACTCAGGACTTCTGCTTCCTTTCTCGTTTCGTGCAGTCAAGCATCTTTCAGTAGGTGAGCTAGAGAGATTAGGCATCACCACTCCAGCCTGGGAAGTGGGGTTGAGTCCCATCCCTGCACCTGGACGAGTCACTGTACTGCCCTCTGCCTCCCTCTGCTCATCTGTACAATGAAGATGTTGAACTAGATCAGAGTTTCCCAAGTATGGGACAGGCTCTGCTGGCAGTCAGGTGGGCTGTATCTTTCAATAGCATAGAAAGTTATTCCCTTGTCAATTCTCCTTCAGTCCTTTTGATTTTATCAAGAGAATATTCAATTTTGATTGGAAAGAGGTCTTTGCCATCCAAACCCTCATAATCCCCCTTTTTAACAAAGGGAGAACAAACGGGCACCTGGGTGGCTCAGTCAGTTAAGCGTCTGACTCTTGACTTCGGCTCAGGTCATGATCTCACAGTTCGTGATATCTAGCCCCACATCAGGCTCTGCGCTGACAGTGCAGAGCCTGCTTGAGATTCTCTCTCTCTCTGCCCCTCCCCCACTCTCTCTCATGCACACTTCCTCTTTCTCTCAAGATAAACCAATAAACTTTAAAAAGCAAAAAACAAAGGGGGAATAAGTTTCAGGCTCCAGGGACACAAGCAACAAGAACTAAAAGTTCGAAACTACTGCACTGTCTTTGCTAATGATTCTAGCTCTTCACTCCGAGTGGGGATATAAATGAATGCAACAGAGAGTTGTCTTAAAGAAAAATGTCAAGAGCACGGGTACACTGATATGGCAAAAACAAAGAAGGTCAAACCGGAATTACTGGCTGGCTGATGAGTCAGGACGGTTCCTGCCCTTGTTGCCCCCCTGAAGTTCAACTGTCCTTCTAACAGGGTCATGAACCCCAAACGATGAATTACTCAAGCTTAACTTAACTTCTTAAAGGAAAAGGTATAGCCATCTGTTCCCAAATAGAATCTTTTCTAACATTTCTTCCCCATTATTATTTGCTCTTTTATTTAATCAAAAAATATTCACGGAGCACATATGAAGGGCTGAGGCTGGTATACTGTGCATACAGTATGGTTTTCTGCGTGCAAAGATCATTCAAAGAGAATGTTCTTACCTTCTAAACACCATCACGAGTCCCAAGTAAGCACGGATCATTTGTTTGGGCATTGATTATTATAACATTTAAAATCATCATTTACAAAGAGATGTAAACATTAACCATGATTTATTTGATATAGTTGTATAACACGTGTTTTACACATGTATATCTTTATGTAATTAATTATAAGGGAAATGAAGAATTATGTAACTCATTTGCCCTTTGAATGTAATCCTGTTATACCTTGTGGATTTTTGGAGAATAAGCTGAAGATGAGAATTTGAACAAGAACTGGCAATTAAGAAACTGGATGAAAATTAAAAAAGAGTCATTGCTTAGACACCTAACAGCTCATTCTCTGGTATTGAGTAGAAGGCTGAAGATTACCCAGTATTAAAACAAGGGTTTTGTTTGTTTACTTTTTGTTTTTAGGTTTATATATAACCACAGTGAAAAGTGAAAGAATACGCAAAGTATTGTGCGAACCTTGTTTTTCAAATAGACTTAAACGAAGTCCAAAAGAAAGGGAGAAAAGTCATATTTTTACAAGCACAGTTGCATTAATAAAACCTGAAACATTTGGTCTGCCCAATTCAGGCTGTCTGTCTGAGCTCCCCAACCAACTCCCCCACCCACGAAGGATCTGCCCTTGGTGTGGGTTGAGGATGACTCCTCCAAATGACTGGCCGATAGTCCACAAGGGCAGTGCCCAGCAAAGGACCAGCTCTGCCAGACTGTCAGCCAAGACAACCAGCCACGGCCACCCTGGACCAGGGATGCAGGGACAGCCACCCTCTAGGTGGCCAGCAAAATTTCTTTCCTTTTCTTTTTTTTTTTCTTTTGTTTTGGTTCTTAATCAGTTGCCAGCTTTTGAAAATAGAGATATTACGGAAGTATTTAGATATCCTACTTCTTTTTCAAAAAATAAAAAGATGAATGAACCTGATACTTGTGGGCCTGCATTTTGACACAATGATGGCCTACAGTGGGCATGGCGGAGTGTTTCCTATAGGGTCCTCCAAGTGTTCTTGAGTTCATGCCTCTGTTTCAGAGCTCTGTTTCCTTCATGTTCTCAGGCTCTGGAGCACCAAGCAATAATCATTTTTAAAGAAAGGAATCTAAAACATTTTGTCAGAGAAAAAGGAAAAGGCTGCAGCATACTTGGATTAGTACTATAATGCTGAAGATTCAAATTATTTTTCCAAAGGCTCACAGCATTCCCCGCCAGACATTTAAGGGACACTAGGCTTCTGCAGAACACTGTTTAAGAAATCCAGCTAGGTATAGGGGCGCCTGGGTGGCTCAGTCGGTTAAGCATCTGACTTCGGCTCAGGTCATGATCTCGCGGTCCGTGGGTTCGAGCCCCGCGTCGGGCTCTGTGCTGACGGCTCAGAGCCTGGAGCCTGTTTCAGATTCTGTGTCTCCCTCTTTCTCTGACCCTCCCCTGTTCATGCTCTCTCTCTGTCTCAAAAATAAATAAATGTTAAAAAAAAAAAAATAAGAAATCCAGCTAGGTACAAAGTCCTATGAGACGGAAACAAATTAGGCCAAGGGCTATGGGGCTAAATCTTGTCGCTGTTTCCACAGTCTTGCTCTCATTTGTTTCCTGGCCTCTCTGTCCTCTCTTCCTTGCTAAAGTCTTTCTGGAATACTTTTCAGAAGTCACTGCATCATTCTCTTCCCCTTCCCTGGCTGTAAAACCAGGATAATCAATAGATAGTAGAAGCAGGATATGGTGGTTGTACAGATAAAGCAAGACAATGAGCTGGAAAAAATCTTGAGATCACCTAACCAATATTTCATGGTGAAACTAGAAAATGGAGGCCAGCTCTCCTCTGAGGCCGAGCAAACTTGAAGCCCAGACTTGGGGGCTGCACTCTTTTAAATAAATTAAGCTGTGGCTTAATTCAATCGGTGAAGCCTCTGACTTTGGCTCAGGTCATGATTTCATAGTTTGTGAGTTCAAGCTCCTTTTTGGGCTCTGTGCTGACAGCTCAGAGCCTGGAGCCTGCTTTGGATTCTGTGTCTCCCTCTCTCTCTACCCCTCCCCCTCCCACTTGCACTCTGTATCTTTGTCTTTCAAGAATAAATATTAAAAAAAAATTTTTTTTTAATAAATTAAGTTGAGAAAAGTGAGCCCTAGGGCAAAAACTATGAGAGGAAGGTGGCTTCTGAGGTGGGCTCTGAAAACCCAGATGGGGGATTTATTTTTGGGTCTCCACCCCCTTCCTCCCCTACAAGAGGTTCTCAGTGGCCTCCCAGCACTTTATGTGTGGCTGGTCAGGGTCTCCGGCACACTAATCCTTTAAAAAAAAAAAAAAAAATCTCTCAGAATCCCTAGGATCTCTTTTAATTTCATCCACTCATTCATGTTAAGTCTGTGCTTTAATAACAGCCTTTTGGGGACGCCTGGGTGGCTCAGTCGGTTAAGCGTCCAACTTCGGCTCAGGTCACGATCTCGCGGTCGGTGAGTTCGAGCCCCGCATCGGGCTCTATGCTGACAGCTCAGAGCCTGGAGCCTGTTTCAGATTCTGTGTCTCCCTCTCTCTCTGACCCTCCCCCGTTCATGCTGTCTCTCTCTGTCTCAAAAATAAATAAACGTTAAAAAAAAAAATAACAGGTCTTTTGAAGACCTTGGCCTGGGGCGCCTGGGTGGCGCAGTCGGTTAAGCGTCCGACTTCAGCCAGGTCACGATCTCGCGGTCCGTGGGTTCGAGCCCCACGTCGGGCTCTGTGCTGATGGCTCAGAGCCTGGAGCCTGTTTCCGATTCTGTGTCTCCCTCTCTCTCTGCCCCTCCCTCGTTCATGCTCTGTGTCTCTCTGTCTCAAAAATAAACATTAAAAAAAACCTGATATTTGAAGACCTTGGCCTTGACTCAAAGGAGTATCTAATAATGGGACTGAAGGGTAGATTGATAAAGGAGATATTAGGGGCAGGCCAACATTTCAGCATCCTCAACTCGTATCAGGTAGATAAAGGCCCACCCCACCCACAGGCAGGGCCAGATGGTTGACTGACGTTTCTCCAGGGAGGATTTTGATCATTTCTGATATCAGTTGATTCAATGTGGAGTCAGCACTTCTGCAGTGCCTGGCTCACCAGTGCCCCCTAGGGACACCTCCTGTGTGAGCACTTCTGAAGGGAACATTTCCTGAGGCCAAAAGCACTGACTCTTTTACCTCTGCATTCTTTGGTGTGACAGCCAGTGTGAGGGGAATTTAAGAAAGACAGTTCTTTTGGGGCGCCTGGGTGGCTCAGTCCGTTGAGCGGCCAACTTCGGCTCAGGTCATGATTTCACAGCTCATGGGATCGAACCCCGTGTCGGGCTCTGTGCTGACAGGTCAGAGCCTGGAGCCTGCTTCGGATTCTGTGTCTCCCTCTCTCTCTGTGCCCCTCCCACACTTATGCTCCCACGTGCTCTCTCGCTCTCTCTCTCTCTCTCTCCCCCCCACCCCCGTCAAAAAATAAATAAATAAACTTTAAAAAAAGAGAAGTAGGACAAAAAAGATTTCTAGGTATCCTATCAGTGAAGTACTGGGCATTATCTAATAGCCTACCCCACTTGGAGGTTATCTGATCCTGTGGAGATGTGTACTTTTGATTTCCTATTTACTATCAATTAGCCTATCTTTCATAATGATCTCCCTGAGCAGGTACTTATTTTTGAGCCTTATCTTATGGAAGAGGAAATGGAGGTCTTAGAAAGACTAACTTCCCAAGGTCATAAAGGAGAGAACCAAGACTCAGACCCAAATCAATATGTCTGTAACCCACGCCCTTGACCACTGCACAGTGGTGCCTCTCTTTACTATTTATTCATTTTGACCAGGCAAAGCATTGCCATAGTACAAAACCTACAAAGGGAGCCTCACATTCCTGACTCAAAAGTCTGGCAACTCCTCTCTCTAGAGGTTACCTCTGTTCCCAATTTTGTGTCTCCTTACATAGATTTTTCCAGGCCTTTTGCCTATTTTTTTTTAAGTGTTTATTTATTTATTTTGAGTGAAAGAGAGAGACCACACGTGCGTGAGCAGGTGGGGGCAAGAGAGGGAGAGAGAGAATCCCAGGCAGGCTCCACACTTAGCACAGAGCCAAACACAGGGCTGGGCTAGATCTTGCGACCATGAGATCATGACCTGAGCTCAGATCAAAGATCAAGAGTCCAACCAACATTTAACCAACTGAGCCACCCAAGTACCCCCACCGTGCCTGTTTACTTTAACAACAATTTAGAATGTCTACCCTCGTGTATTCAACTTGAGCTCAATAACTTTTCTTTTAATATGAAAAATTTTTTACCATGAAACCCATGATATAGTTATCTTTAACATAACTAAAAGTTAGTGGTTTTAAGACTGATAATATGTCTGAGTAGTGAGTTTGATAATTTTTTAAAGACTTCTGAATGCGAAATTATTTAAAGCAAAGGGACATAAAGTATACCCTGCTTTGGGGCACCTGGGTGGCTAAGTCAGTTAAGCATCCGACTCCTGATTTCAGCTCAGGTCATGATCTCACAGTTCGTGAGTTCAAGCCTCGAATTGGTCCGTGTTGATGGTGCAGGAGCCTGCTTGGAATTCTCTCTCTCCCTCTCTGCCCCTCCCCCACTCATGCTCGCTCTCTGTCTCTCCCTCTCCCTCAAAATAAACAGACTTTAAAATTTTTTTATTTTTTTTTTAAAGTTAAAAAAAAAGTATACCTTGCTTCATATGGTTCATCCGTTTTGGAAAAGTGATGAAAAATCAGTTTGGGTCGTTTCTTTATTTTAACGGGAAGTGTTTCAAATTTGGATACAAAATCAGACCATGCCACCAGTAGATTTCTGAGGTTGTAACCTGATGCTGCATTTTCTTCAGATAGTTTTATCAAGAAGTAAAATATTATTGATTCAGTTGGGAGTCACTGTGCTCCTCTCTTCATCATATTTCCCTCCTCCCTAAGAGTACCCATAATCATAAATTCAGTGCACACTATATCCATATGTCTTTTAAACTTTTGCTACCAAAGATCAATTTTTCAAATATTCTAGACTATACTGTCCAATATAGGACAGCCATTGTTCACATGGGGTTATTGAGCAGTGGAATGTGGCTGATCTAAATTAAGGTGTAGCATACGTATAAAATGCACACCAGATTTCACAGAATTACTACAAAAACTGTAAAGTATCTCATTAGTAATTTTCACATTGATTATATGTTGAAATAATAGTTTTTGAATATGTTGAGTTAAAGAGAACATATTATTAACATTATTCTCACTGGTGGTTTTTTTGTTTGTCTTGGTTTGTTTTTGTTTTTAGTTTTTAAATGGTAGTTACTGGAAAGTGTTAAATTACATACGTGGCTCTCATTACAATTCACTGGACAGTACTGGTATAGAGGTGCTTACGATGGAGACTGCTTGCAAAGAGAAATACCATCTAACTGATATTTTTTACTAACCTGGTTTTTCATTTACGCAGACTTGCCTGACATGAAGAACGTGTGCATTTGTACTCACTTTCTGCATCTTTAAATATTTGCCTGCTAAAATGTTCCAGGAGTGCTAATCTAAAATCCTTTACCCAGCTCACACAGCAGGAATAGCGAGTCAGACTTCTCCTGTCACTACTCATCAGCAGATGTTGAAACCCTGGGTTGTTTTAGTTCAACCCTGGATTAAATGAGATAAGGCATCTAAGATAAGGCGAGATGATTGCATTAAATGGTTTTTGGGATCTTTTGTACAAAAATTAATTATAAGCATATTTAACCATTGATTTAGTGGAAATCCTGGCTTTTGAAGACTTTTAACCAGTTTTAAGATACCTTTAAGAGACCTTTTCTTCACAGAATCTGCTTTTCATTGAGACAACCCAATCCACCCAATCCATCACAAAGAACTGCACTGTCAACAAGTGTTTTCAGACCATTCAGAGCCTCACTCTGAAATGAAAAAAGGTAACATGAGAAGAAACTGCCCTGAGCATAAGTTTTTAATTGCTGTACTAGAATGTTCTGGCCATCCCTAGAGTTACATCAGCTGTGTCTAACTGACCAGCAATTTTGTTGGAACATGGAGGTGGCCCAGAGACAGAGAACTAGGCAGATAAACTGTCACTAAGAATTGAAGCAGCATTTTCCAAAAGGTGTTCTTGTAAGAACTCACGGAAAAAAAGTTATAGGTTCCAATGAGACCAGGAAACTCTGCAAATCACCATATACACCCAAATATAAGGCTAAACTGAATATCAAACCATCTTTTATTTTTCCATAAAGAAGTTTTTTAAAAAGCTCTTTGAGGGGCGCCTGGGTGGCTCAGTTGGTTGAGTATCTGACTTCAGCTCAGATCATGATCACACAGTTCGTGGGTTCAAGCCCTGCTGACAGCTCAGAGCCTGGAGCCTGCTTCAGATTCTGTGTCCCCCTCTCTCTCTGTTCCTCTCCCGCTCAGGCTCTCTCTCTCTCTCTCTCTCTCTCTCTAAGTAAATAAACATTAAAAAAATTTTTTTAAGCTCTTTGACTGACATTAATATACAAACTTTGAATGATGGGCACATAGTTTAATCACATTCTATAAAATTTTAATACATTGATTTTGAAATAAGTCTTTCCCCCACTCATTTATTTTTAAATGTATTATTGCTTTTTTGACACCAGGTCTTTGCTACTACTAAAGATACCTTTTGAGCCAACAAGAGTTTCCCACAGCACATCTTCCCTTCCATTTAAGTTTGGATACAACATTTTTGTAGCCATGTATGATGCTGTCAGGGGAAAATTCACTCAGTCACAAATATCAATTCACGTCAGACAAAGACAGTATTTGAACACCTCTCTTTCAGGTGTATGTTAACGATCCCCACAACTGTCAACACTACGTATGCTCATTTAGAATGCCCTTTAAAAGGTTTGTTAACTGTAACATTCAGAACTAGAAATTGTGAGGCCAACTTTCCTAGAATAATTAATACATCAGTGTTCAGGAAAAAAAATTTTTTTTCTCTCCCCCAGAAAAAAATTTTTATACAATTCTCTCAGCTAACATTACTTGGGTTGTTTCTGACCAATGTCTTCCCCCATGCGGTACTTGGTTGTTCAAAATAAAGTATTTGAGAAAGTGCCCTATTGTCTGATAGACAAAATAAGGACTCAACTCTGAGGCAATTTCCTCACTTATCAGTGATAACTTGGGAGCTAATAATTTTGCTTATATTCCAGCATACATAGTATATCCCCTTCTTGGAGGTTCAGTGACTTCAGCGTATCACAAAGATTTTTAGAAGTAAAACAGGAGTGAAGCCTATTTAACTTCATATAATCCAGAAATCTCCAAAATTGTTCACCTAGATATCCTTTGGAAAAGAGATGGCCTGTTCTAACTTGATAAATTGAACAAAATTTTCATTTACTTCTTACCTAGATTATGTTCAGTAATGTTACTAATCTCACTAATGGTGAGAATGGATTTTGGCTACCCTAGACACAAAACTCAAAGGGAAAATGTCAAATAATGAGTAACATGAAACCATAGTCTTCGAAAACATCCAACAAGTAGTTATTTGGTGCCTTTGAAAAGGTGGGAAGAAGAAAAACCAAATACATGATGGCCAGGGTAAAGCAATGTCCTACCTATCTTCAAATAACTCATTGTCCATGACGGCAAGGAGCTTATGTTCCGGTTGGGGAAGACGGACATAAAAAGCTATGCATAAATGTCTTGTGGGCACTGTGCCATGACAGAAGTTTATATAGTCCAGGGTACTGGGGTAAGAGATGAAAGAGAGGATGGTTAGTTTGACTTAGGAAGTCAGATAAGACTTTATAAGGCACATGGGGCAGAGGTCAGTCTTGGAAAGTTGCACCAAAAATACATTCACATATGATATGAAAACAAATACCAGCTAAAGTGGAACTCCATTATTACATAGATTCCAATTGTCCAGGCACTATCAGGTCCTCTCCACCCCAAACCCATCCCTGCCCCGCCCCCTGCCCAAATATATTCTGTGATAAGATTGTTAGTAATACACAGAAGGGAGAAGGGGAGCCCCTGACATTTAACTTAAGTTGTCGTGTCTACCTTTCACAACAGACCTTGTAGGCAGGCCTTATCATGCCCATTTCATGCCAACTAGGCACCCCAGACCAGAAGACTTTTAAGATCACTTCCAATTCTAAGATTCTTTGATTCTGTAATAGACAGCCTTTCATATTAGTCCTGGGAAAGACAGAGATCAGGAGGAGATTCTATTCTTAACAAGGTTAAAAACCATGGTTCAAAGGTATCAACCATAACTAGCACTTCAATCATCAATGAATAGGTAAAGAAAGATATGGGAATGGGGGAGAAGAAGGGGAAAAAAGATACCAAAATTCATTCTAGGAAACACCACAGGTCCCACCTACTGTGAAGACTGGCTCTTACCCCGTAACTTCCCTGGAGACACTATGCTCAATGACAGACTGGTTGGTTAGGTGTGCTGGGGGTAACCTCTGGAACACCTTAAGAACCCACCTGTCTCTCTCCTTCTCTTTCAGATGTTCACCTCCACAATATTTGCTGTGATTGGATTCTTGGGTGCTGGATACTCATTTGTCATCTCAGCCATCTCCATCAACAGGGGTCCTAAATGTCTCATGGACAATAGCACGTGGGGCTACCCCTTCCACGATGGGTAAGGTGCACCCCGTGATGGTAAATGGCCCAAGGGAGACCCTGCATCGGTCCTGTCACCTTCATTTGACTAGTGTCAGGCATGTTGCTCCTCTGAAGCAGAGCTGGAGAGGGGGTGGAGTGAAGTTGCCCAAGATCTCACTCTAATTGCTCTTTCTTTTTTTTTTTTTTAATGTTTATTTGTTTTTGAGAGAAAGAAAGAGACAGAGAGGGACAGAGTGTGAGAAGGGAAGAGGCAAGGAGAGAGACACAGAATCAGAAGCAGGCTCTAGGCTCTGAGCTGTTAGCACAGAGCCCGATGCAGGGCTCGAACCCACGAACCATGAGATCATGACCTGAGCCAAAGTTGGACACTTAACCAGTTGAGCCACCCAGGGGCCCTTTTAATTGCTCTTTTGACAGACACTAGGAGAAATAACCAAGAGGGGGTGCTTCAGCTGGCCTGAGTGTCATTACTGACACCCCGACATTTATGAGCAGCGACATGAGGCAACTAATAATATTAATTAACAGAAAGTGGTGGCTTCCATTGAAAATCTTATAATAGAAAACGAGAATGATTTCTCACTAACAGGGCTCAAAGGCTTCCTAGATGGTCTATGAGTAGACTATCTTTTAAGGTGCAAATTTATGGAAAATGACATTGAGAATATTGTAGATTCTTCACAAGACTTAATATTAATAGAACTGGTTAAAATAACACTGCATGTTGTCACGGAACTCTGTAGCTGATAAAGAACTCCCCCCCCCCCCAACAAATTTATAATTTAATCCCCACAACAACCGCAAGCCGTAGTTATACCCTGCAAAGGCAGGCTTAATAATTTTGGCTTGCTCAAAGTCGCACAGCTGGTTAAGGGCAGAGGCAGGGCTCAAACTCCTATCTTCCAACTTTTGAGTTCTAGTATCTTTAAAAAAAAAAAAAAATTTTCTTTGAAGTTTGTTTATTTTTGAGGGAGACAGAACGTGATCTGGAGAGGGGCAAACACAGAATCTAAAGCTGGTTCCAGGCTCCACAGAGCCCAATGTGGGCTCGAACTCACGAATCGTGAGATCATGACCTGAGCTGAAGTCAGACACTTAACCGGCTAAGCCACCCAGGACTACACACCCTTCTGCCCATAGACTATACCATGCACCACAGTAGACAGTAGCCATATGTAGCTGTTCAAACTTAAATTCATTCAAATGAAATAAAGTTAAAATTCCTCAATCACACTATCAGTATTTCAAGTATCAGCAGCCACATGTGTCTAGTTGCAACTGCATTGACCCTCACCGATACAGGACATTACCACTGTCACAGACAGTCTATGAGACAGTGCTGCACCAGCCTCTGACCTCCAGGAGGGCTTGGACCATTTCTGCTTTGTTCATTACCACCTGGCACAGTGACTGACACATCTAGGCAGTCAGGAAATGTGATTGTGAGGTGCCCCTACACTGGACGATGGGACAGTGCCTAAAGAAATCCGTAGGACACCAATTTATTAACTCTACATGTTCATTTACAACGAGAGTCTAAAGAACTTCAAAAGCAGGCTTTAGATGAGGAGACAGAGGGTACTGGTTCTGTTATGATACAGCTCACAAGAGTTTCGTGTAAAGTATCATCCCTACTTCTAAAGTTAAACAGGAAGGGGCGCCTGGGTGGCTCAGTCGGTTAAGCATCCGACTTCAGCTCAGGTCGTGATCTCGCGGTCTGTGGGTTTGAGCCCGGCGTCGGGCTCTGTGCTGACAGCTCAGAGCCTGGAGCCTGCTTCAGATTCTGTGTCTCCCTCTCTCTCTGACCCTCTCCCATTCATGCTCTGTCTCTGTCTCAAAAATAAATAAACATTAAAAAAAATTAAAAAAAAAATAAAGTTAAACACGAGTACAGGCCTCTAGTATCCCCATCACATGCAGGGATTCCCAAAGGCAATGGTTGTACTGTGCCCCCTTACCTTGCAGAGGACTGCTGGGGCCCCGCTGCCGTGGGGTTAGCCTACATGAGCATAGAAATCAGACACCAGATCCATTTCCTGAGGTTCTTCCCCTGAGAGTTTATGAAACTACAGATTATGTCTCCTTCTAAGGACCCTTCTCCTATTATTTCCATCAACAACAGAAGCGCAGTATTAAACATGCTTTTGTATTTACTGTTATGTGAATGATACTACCCTTGACGAACTCAAAATCAATTAGAATGAATCTATGTCCAAAACAAAGGACGGAGAAAGGAAACACAACACTTGCCCAGTAACACCCCAAGGCAGTACAATAAATAGCGTTAGACCCTGACACCCTCCCTGGCACACCGGCTCCCTGCTTGGGATGGAATGGGATCCATGCCCAAGGTCAGGAGAGTGACAGCTGGTCTGTGGGCCACTACAGGAAATGCCAGCGTGGGAGAAGGACAGGAAACAACTTTTCAAAGTCCTCTGTTCTTCTGGTGAAGCAAGTTTTCATGCACATCATAGCCCTTTACTGCACATTACTCCATGATAGATGCTTTCACACATGGCATCGGATCTTCTCACAACAACTAACCCATTTATTAACTTGTATCAGATCAGAGAGGTTTTTTTTTTTTTTTTTTTTTTTTTTT
>NW_024412400.1:44378875-44418796 GCF_014898765.1 Herpailurus yagouaroundi
GACGCGGGGCTCGAACTCACGGACCGTGAGATCGTGACCTGGCTGAAGTCGGACGCTTAACCGACTGCGCCACCCAGGCGCCCCTCAGAGAGGTTTAATAGTACAAACAGAACAGAATAAACTTTGCAGACAAGCAGGCACATTTCAGAATTCTCCACCCTCCTCTGTTCATGGTAAGGCTTTGATAATTCTTTGACAGGAGAGAGGTTTGAGTGCCACCATATCTGCATAGTGGCTTCAAACTATCATGGGATCAAATATCACTGTGTAGGGGTTTATTACAAAACCATGTAGCCTACGCTTTCCAGGTGATCGATAGGCTATTTAAGAGTGATTTTGGCTATTTGTGGTTTTGTTTTGTTTTTTTCTCCTCACGCCCTGACTTTGGAATTTAATCCCACAGAAGGTGCAAGTCCTCTCTCTGTACAAGGCGTAAAATATGCCAAGATTGGCACAGGATAAGGCTCTCAGGAGGGGGGGATCTAGGTGGAATGTGTCACATGGCATCCTCTCTGCCACCTGGCAGGCTCCTATCAGCATTCCATTGTCTCCTACATCCTGTGTCCTATCTTCTCAGGCAAGAACTCACATTCCTTTATGACCTTATCTCCCACAGCAGCTCCAACCCTTCCCTCGGACTGCAGGGGCTCAGCTTGAATTTTTATAACAGTAATCGAACCTCGGTTGCTTGGTGTTTTTCCGTTAACAAAGTGCTTTCATCCACATGTTTCATTTGATCCTGACAGAAAACTTGTGGGATTATTAACTCTCCTTCAGAGGGAAGATAGCTGAGGCCCAGAGAGGACAAGTGACTTGCCCAAAGAAATGGTCTTTCGCTTGCTTGCTTTCTTTCTTTCTTTCTTTCTTTCTTTCTTTCCTTTTCTTTCTTTCTCTTTCTTTCTTTCTGTTTCTTTCTTTTCTTTTTCTTTCTTTTCTTTCTTTTCCTTCCTTCCTTCCTTCCTTCCTTCCTTCCTTCCTTCCGTTTATTTATTTTGAGAGAGAGAGAACCAGCAGGGGAGGGGCAGAGAGAGAGGGGGACAGAGGATCCAAAGTGGGCTCTGTGCTGACAGCCGAGAACCCACTGCGGGGCTCAAACTCATGAATTGAGAGATCGTGACCTGGGCCAAAGATGGACACTCAACCGACTGAGCCACGCAGGCACCCCATAAATGCTGTTTCCTAATGACTGAAGCTCAGATCCAATTTTTCAGAGTCTAAGTCACAGTGGCTTTTCTAGAACATAAGTGATACTGATTTGCACTCTCTACTTTTTGTGTCGATTATAGATTCCGTGTGGCATAGCTCAGGGTCTCTGCTTCCGTGGACTCTTCTTATCCACGGGATCCCAGTGCATAAACACTGACGTGGTTGTTATAGCTACAAATCTAACACATGCACAGTTACTAGTGAGGCACAAGTATTAATCACTTGTATGAGCCTGAAGATAAGAACCTAGGACAGTTGTCACTCTTTCCTTATTACCAAATGGCAGTGGCAGCCACTACCACTGCTTTTCTTTTCTTTTCTTTTCTTTTCTTTTCTTTTCTTTTCTTTTCTTTTCTTTTCCTTTCTCCCTTCCTTTCTCTCTTTCTTTCTTTTCTTTCTTTCTCATTCCTTCTTTTTTATTTCTTTCCTTTCTTTCCCCCCGCCTCTCTCTTTCTCTTTCTTTTCCCTTTCTTCCTCTTACTATTCCTCCTCCTCCTTCTCCTCAGTGTTTAAGGGCTAAATGTTTCTGCACACATTATCTCACTTAATCTTCTTAATAAAACTGAGAATTCTTATCCCTGCAGTAGAAAAATGAAATTCAGAAAGATTAATTTGCCCAGGGCTCCACAGCTAGTAATTAGCAGAAGGAGCATTTGAAAAAGCAAACACACACTTGGCCAGTACCCTACTTTGTGCTGAAGCCTGTCCCAAACGTGAAGCAGACAAGGATGGATGTGGCCCCTGCCCCAGCGAGCGCAGGGCTAGTTAGAGTGACAACACAGGTCACACCCTCACAATGCAGAAAGGGACGAAATGGAGGAGTGCAAGGGAAACTTCTCTGAGGAGGTGACATGGGCTGGTTTGGGGACATGGGCAAAGGTGTGCCTTCCAGATAGGAGAAGCATATTTCAGGCAGAGAGAAGAGGAGGACTTGAGACAACCATGAAAAGGCCCAACACGCTCAGAGAATGTCTGTTCACTGCAAGCCTGAAGCTCGGGGTGAATGTGGGGGAGAGCAACAGAAGGGGACACCACCTGAGGACGTGGTTGACAGGCAGACCAGAACTTTGGGACCTCAGGGACCAGCAGAGGACTTCAAGCAGGACATGCCACCGCCACCTGGGATTTCTAGGACGATTGTGATGTCAGTGATGTAGAGGATGAGGACATGCTCAGTAAGAAGAGACAAAAGTCGGAGATTGGAGTAATAATCCTTATAAGGTTATCACCAGTGAGGCAGTGGAACTGGGCTCCAAAGGACACAGATTTCAGAGATCTGAGATGGAATCATCAGGATTAGGTGTGAGGAAATAGGGGGCAGGTTATTGAGTTGGACTCCAAGATTTCCAGTTTGGGGCACAAAATTCAGGGCTCCTCAATGCCATAGGAATAGCCTAGGTTGGGTTTGTTTGTTTGTTTGTTTGTTTTTCCCTCAGAAATGTTTGTTGGCAATCTTGTTAAAAGAGCAAAGACAGTTGGAGTGCCTGGGTGCACAGTCGGTGAAGCATCCGACTTCAGCCAGGTCACGATCTCGCGGTCCGTGAGTTCGAGCCCCGCGTCGGGCTCTGGGCTGATGGCTCAGAGCCTCGAGCCTGTTTCCGATTCTGTGTCTCCCTCTCTCTCTGCCCCTCCCCCGTTCATGCTCTGTCTCTCTCTGTCCCAAAAATAAATAAACGTTGGAAAAAAAAAAAAAGAGCAAAGACAGTTAACTTTCTCTGTCATGAGAACCATACTAAAGAGGCCTCCTAGAAGGAAAAAGAAACCTAGGACATTTTGAGATACACCCTCTTGCCTTCCTTTGAAGTAGGACCTCCTCCCATCCAAGGTCTTCCTTTCTAAGACAATTGGCTACCTCTACCTTGACCCTGAGCTGCTGAAAGGGAAGCAGCTGGCACAAGGCATGGGGACAGCCACAGAAGGGAGAACCAGAGGAAAGGCCAAGGACGATAGCAGTGGGGGAGGGACAAGGGACACGGCCAAGCACAGCACTCCCCCCTCTGGCTGTAACCCTGCCTGCTCCCTGGGGAAGGTGAGGTGTGGCGAGCTCTTTCACACCAAAACACAGAAGTGAGTACAATAAATGTTCTGCCTGGACTTTCAGTTTAGACCATCTGCATTTGTACTTCAGAGATTGCTCATCAGCAAGGAACCCCGTAAGCTACTCTTGAACACATTCCCTAGAGCTGAAAGCCACACTGACCGGGGGATGTGGGCTTACCCCCTGGGGTTTCCAGCTTTCAGGAAGCACGAAACACTCATGGATGTCAAGCAGCTTCGCTCTTCGCCTGACTGGACTTAGGGACCAGTCACACCCCTGCCACATACCAGTGGGGTCGTCTTGGGCAGTGCATTGACCTCTCAGCTCTTCCTCTGTCAGATGGGGTAACAGCATGCTCTACGTCACAGATTCAGGCAAGAATGAAAGAACACGATGCACAGAAAGCCTTTGGCACAATTACTGCCACATGCTGTTTGCTAAACATTCAGCCTTATTATTCATTTTTGTGAATATAACTCATTACCATGAACAGATTACGCATTAGAGCTTTCTGAAACGTTATGCTTTCATAATGATTTTGTGATTTAATTCCTATCTTTTCATCCAGTCACATGAAGGCTCAAAGAGACTATTCCCTTTATCATGGTACAGGTAAACCTTAATTGACAAGCTATTATAAATATGTTGTATAAATCAAATGTAATAAATAAGTCATATTTCAAATATACCGAAGGGATATGATCACTCAACATAGGGAGTTCGTGTAATGATTAAGAACATTAGCTGCGGAGTCAGACAGACCGAAGACCAAATCCAGGCACTTTCGTTCACTCGCCTCAACCTCTTAATCTGTGTATATGTTCGTTCGTTCCGTGAGCGTTTTGTGGAGGCTATACTCTATGCAAGGCCTCGTTCAAGTAAAAGAACACCTCCTTGTGGGATTCAGAAAGATGATGTAAAGCACGTGGGCAGGACCAGTACGTGACAGTTGCCATTATTTATCGATCACTCCCTGTGCTGGAACTGGGGACCGTGTTAGGAGACACGGTCTCTGTCCACATGGGCATACAGCCCTGAAAAGAAAAACAGGAAAATGGACAGACGGTGATAGCACAGGGTCCTAGGTGCTCTTCCAGAGGAAACACAGAAAGCTGGGAGGCACAGAAGGGCTACCCACGTCAGCTGAGGGCAGGAGGAGGATCGGGGAGTTTGTCCCAGGGGATGTGACCCCAGAACAAGCCAGGCAGAGTGGGCCAGGCAAAGCATTCGGGAGCCCCTCTTCTTTCCGTCAGCTGTCTCTGTTGCTTTCAAGAGGTGAGTCTCATGAAACCCATGGCTTTCTATACGGATATGGCGGGATTACTACAGCTCAGATGGAAATACCCTTCACAATAATGGGATGCTTTAAAACTCCAGTCAAGTGGATTTAAACTGCCTAAGCTCTCCTTGCTTCACAGAATGTGGGAACATGATTTTCTCCACAAAAAATTAGGGCCCACTGTCTCGTGGGGTTGGGGAGCTGGCCACAACAATCATTGCCAACATCTCGGGGAGCCTCAGGCCCTGAGAATCTGGGAGGAGAGAAGAAGGGTCTGGAATGCGTATTTATGGTGGTTTGTGGGGGGTGAGGTGGGTGGAACTGAGAGGATTTCTTTCTCCAGGTGCCCCAACTCCACCCTTACTTCCAAGGCTCCCCCGTGAGCATTTCACCAATTTCGCCACCAGGAGGTGCTGTCATCCCATCTCTGCACAAACTCTTGCAGAGGGAAAAAAAACTCAGGATCGCCAATTGCTTCATCTTAGAATCCTTTCTTTATAAAATGTGCCTGGAAAATAGTGTGTCTTCACGACTTTCTATAGTCAAGTTTGAAAACTGTAAAGATAGACAGGACTCCATCGAAAAATGCGGAACAGAAAGTTGAGTGTTTACAAGTAATTACAATAAAAGGAAGTTTTCCACAACGGTACATAACATACAGTACATGATCTTCGTGAATCTTCACAATTGTGAGGTTGTTCTCAGCCCATTTTATAGATGAAGAACTGATGCTATGGGGGTGGGGGGAAGTAACTTGTATGAGGAATACACAGAGAGTAAGATGAATGCTTGGATTCAAACCCAGATTCAACTCAATCCAAAATACCAGTCTCTTTCCTTTAGACCACACTGCTCAGGTTAAGTAAAATAATAAAGATACTAGCGTTTACTGAGCACTTACTATATGTTAGGCACTGTCCTAAGCACGTCACTAGTGTTAGTTCAGGTAATTGTCACAACAACCCTACAATTTAATGATATTATTCCCACTTTACAGATAAGTACACAAGTCACACAGTTAATGAGCAGCTATGGAAAAGTGAATCAATGCTCCAAACAATGCAGTGTTTTACTTTTAAATCAAGAGCAAAATGCTCCTTCTTTCCTTTATTCCTTGTGCTCTATTAAACTCCAGGGTATCTGCCATCATTCCAAAGATTTTTGAAAATCTTAATATGGCATGTATTTAAAATGAGCACTGATGCACTGGGGAATTTGTCAGAAACAGGAGTAGATGTTAATTTAGTAGCCAGAAGGAGTTTCCCATGGAGTCCTTGAAAGGATAGAGGACACATAAAGGCAGAGGTAGAGACCAATTTGTGGCTCTAAGAATGTGAGAAAAAATTATAGTAATCCACAGCATTTATCCACTTTTACTCTTGTTTTTGTCTGAAAGACAATAGGTTTCCCATTTCTCCTTCAAGACACAATGCCCTTTATATTGTAGTAAACTCCTAATATATATATATTTTTATAAAATATTGCAGTTTCTCCTGTTTCAAAATTTTATAAACTACGTATTAAGGCAGCAGATTATTTTTTTTAATTAATTAAATCTTTTTGCATGCGGAATCCCTACATGTTAACAAAAATACAGTTGAGCAAAATTCGCAATTTGGCTAGAATTAGGCCTTCAAACATTAAGCTCTTCCCTTTAAGTGTCCCTTTGACATAACTGTACTTTACAAGGCCACTAGACTTGACAGATAATTTTGTCAAAAGCCCAAATGGTCCCTAACAACAACTGGCAGGATATGGCCATGAACATTTGTAAGAGTCTACTCCCAGGGTATCTTCATTTTCCCAGTCCCCTCATAGATACTGGATTTACCCATCCTTTTGGTCCCCTCACAAAAATCACTCTGTCACTCAGTACCTATGCAACCTAGGGGTAAGCCACTTAACCTCTCTGTGCCTCAATGCCCTTATTTGTGAAATGGAAGGTTCCTCATTAGGTTTCTATGAGAAGGGTCTCATAAGGCTTCTATGCGGAAAAAAATGAGTTGATATGTGTACAACATTTAGAGCAGAGTCTGGCACATAGTATATATTTAATAAAAATGTTAGATGTTGTTTTTAAAATTATTATTATGGGATAGGTTTCCTTTTATTTTTTCTCTTTTTAAATTTATTTATTTTTTTTATTTTTTATTTAAAAAAAAAATTTTTTTTTCAACGTTTATTTATTTTTGCGACAGAGAGAGACAGAGCATGAACGGGGGAGGGGCAGAGAGAGAGGGAGACACAGAATCGGAAACAGGCTCCAGGCTCTGAGCCATCAGCCCAGAGCCCGACGCGGGGCTCGAACTCACGGACCGCGAGATCGTGACCTGGCTGAAGTCGGACGCTTAACCGACTGCGCCACCCAGGCGCCCCTCTCTTTTTAAATTTAATAGAGATAGAGTATGTGTGTGAATGGGGGAGAGGGGCAGAGGGAGAGAGAGAGAATCATAAGCAGGCTCCACGCTCAGCTCAGAGCCCAAGTGGGGCTTGATCCAATGACCCTGGGATCATGACCTGAGCCAAATCAAGAATCAGATGCTCAACCAACTGAGCCACCCAGGTGCTCCATTATGGGACATTTCTCTTATGGAGCTTATGTTTGGGATGGAAAGTATTGCAAAAGAAAAATCATTATGGTGTCTTTGTAGCCCAGCATATTGCATATGTTTTACAAATGTCTCCTTTCTTCTCCATATTTTGGACAGGGATTACCTCAATGATGAGGCGTTATGGAGCAAGTGCCGGCAGCCTGCCGATGTGGTTCCCTGGCATCTGACCCTCTTCTCCATCCTGCTGGTCATAGGAGGAGTCCAGATGCTTCTCTGTGCCATCCAGGTGGTCAACGGCCTCCTGGGGACCCTGTGCGGAGACTGCCAGTGTTGCAGCTGTTGTGGGGTGAGTTGAGGTCCTGGTCCTTTCTCTTTGGCATGCTCAGGAGGCCAGGGTAGGCCACCAGCACTAATGGGGAGAGGGTGGAGACAGCAGTAGCTGCAGAAAAACCAGGCTGGAAAGGCCAGGCAGCCCTCTCTACCAGCTCAGTGTGGCTGACCCAGGCTGACGTGGACCAAAGTTCTCAGTCTCAGACCCAGTTGACCACGATCCTGGAGGCAGAGGACTCTAAATACATGTAGAAGTTTACAATAATGTTTATTATTATTTATACGAAGACCCCCAGGAATTGGGCATTTGTCATACACATGTATTGTCAATAACATGTCATGGTCTGGCCCAAAACGTTCTCACTATTCCCTAAATAGATCTAGACAGTGGATGGAAGTTGCCAAGAAATACATGGAACACATGTCAGGGCATTTTCTTTTCCCCGGAAAAGAACAGAACATACCAATGCAAAACCTAACACTGGATGAGATTTCTGATATAGAAGAAAGAAGTGGTTCTCATGCAGGGCAGGAAAAAAAGGAAATCACTGAGGATTTAGTCTTCAAGTATGATTATAAATTATCAACGATATAAAAAGTAAAAATAAACGTATGGCCTGCAAGACTGTGATTATTTCAACTAGTGACCAAACCAGATCAGGCAATTGTTCAGACACACACAGACTTATTTAAAAACACAAACTGACATATGAGGAAAAATTAAACAGAACTTGAGAGTCCCATAATTGAGGAACTATGTAAATAAATATATACTGTGACCTATCTATTTAATACAATATTATGTCCAAATTTTATTTTATTCTTTTTTTTTTAGTTTATTTATTTATTTCAAGAGAGAGACAGAACATGCATGTGGGGGAGGGGCAAAGAGAGAGGGAGAGGGAGAATCCCAAGCCAGCTCCACACTGTCAGCACAGAGCCCCATGCGGGGCTCAAACTCACAGACTGTGAGATCACGACCTGAACCGAAAACAAGAGTCAGACGCTTAACTGACTAAGCCAGCCAGGCGCCCCAGTTATGCCCAAATTTTAAATGTTTCCAATAATTTTCTTTAAATTTCTAACAAGCATTATATGTACACAGGTCAAAAATTAAGTCTGTGTGTCAGAAACATACAGCGGTATTCAGTTGGAAAGCCTGCCCTGTCTTCTACCTACCCAGTTCCTCTCGGTCTCTACCTGATTCCTTCTATAACCTCTCAGAGTTTCTTCGTTATTGTTTTTATTCACCCTCCCTGAAAAAGATTTTTAAAACTGTAATAATACTGAAAATGCTTATGAGATAGTGTTATTTAAAAAGAGCAAGATACAGAGGCGCCTGGCTGGTTTGGAAGGGCATGTGACTCTTGACCTTAAAGAATTGTGGGTTCAAGCCCCACACTGGGTATAGAGATTACTTAAAACTAAAATCTTAAAAAAATAATAAAAATAAAAAAAGCTAGATAAAAAAAAGTATACAAATAAACAACCATGTAAATAAGAAAAAAACACTATGAATTGAAAAGAAACCTAGAGGAAATCCAACCCAAATATTAAATGATGGGTAAGAAGGAAATGACTTATTTCCTTCCTTCTAGCTTATATTATTCAAAAAAAGGTTTAACAATCATAAATTTTAAAATATACAAAATATAAATAAAAAGGTCCCCAAAATTAACTGTAAAATGCATGTATTACAAATAAATTTCACTGAGTATTGGGTCTTTTGTTCTGTAAATTTTCAGTTCTATCATGTTGTATTTAAATTTTTTGGTCTTTAAACACAAATGAGAAGAAAAGAAAACTACCAGTGAGTAATCCATCAAAATCATTTTTATGATAGAAGTGAAGACTATTGAACATCTAAATCTTATGGGTCATCCAAAATGAATTCATGCTTGCTAAATCATCTCATTTCAAACACTTTCATTATTTCCTTTTCTGACACAGAAGAGAATCATGTATTTAATTAGGAAGCAAATTTTCATTGCAAGATTTATTAGAAATATAGCTGCCCTTTACATAGAAAATAGTTTATTAAATTTGAGGATTATCTATAAATTTAAAAAATATGTCCATAGGTGCCAGTACATTGACTTTTTTCAGTGAGTGTCATCTGTACAAACACTATATTTTAACAATTTTAACAAGTAAATCACTTGATAGTCAAAAGACAGTAGATGGACTCCATAGCTGTCAGTGCATGTGAATCGGAGAATCAGAAGGTGAATATACACCTCCTGAATACCCCTCCCTCCCTCCCTTCCTTCCTTCTTTCTCTCTCTCTCTTCCTTCCTTCCTTCCTCCCTCCCTCCCTCTATTTCTTCTTCCTTCCTTCCTTCTTTCCTTCCTTCCTTCTTTCTTTCTCTCTTCCTTTCCTTTCCTTCCTTCCTTCCTCCCTCTATTCCTTCCTTCCTTTCTTCTTTCCTTCCTTCCTTCCTTCCTTCCTTCTTCCTTCCTTCCTTCCCTTCCCTTCCTTCTTCTCCAATTTTTATTTGAAAAACTTCAACTGTACATAAAATTTAAAGGAACAGTAAAATGAACACCTGTATAATTTCACCTAGATCCACAAACTGTTCATATTTGCTTGCTCTCTCTTTCTGAACCACTGGAAAGCCATTTGCAGGCATGAAGAACCTTCACTACCAGATATTTCAGTGCACACGAGAGCTGCATTTTTTAACGATCAGTCTGCTGAGGATTCCTTTCTTGCTGGCAGCTTGCCTCTCGTACAGCTGGTCAGCATCCCCTGCAGCGAGCGTCCCACTGTGGGGGGACTTGCGCTCACGGCCTAGTTCCACAACCTCCTAGCTGAGTGACCCCACCAAGCTTCCTAACTTCTCAAGTCTTAGTTACCCCAACTGCCTCTTGCCGAGCTTTTACGGAAAGCGTGCAGATCCATCCGTTCAAGCAGAAAGTATTTATTGAGAGATTTCTGAGCCTGGCACAGTCCTTAAATGAGGTAATAGATGGAAACGTGCCTTAAATACAAGCTATGAGATCGGGGTTGAGTGCCAGCTGTGCAGTCTTGGCAAAGTCAGCTGCACGCAACTGTTTCTTTGTCTGCAAAATGCGGTTTTTAAACCTATTTCCTAAGGTTGCTGAGTCTAACACAGGGTGATAAATATGCATCAACATCAACGGCCAGAAGGCTCAGGCCATTGTACTGATTGTTCTTTACTAAGGTATGAAAATTGGTGAGGCAGTGCTGCTTCAAGGAAAGGGGCACAGTCTCTGGGATCAACCTGCCTGGGTTCAAATCCAGGCTCCTCTACTTCTTTGTTGTGGCTTTGGATACTCACTGAAGCTCTCTGCACCTCTTATCAAAAAATTTTTTGGGGCGCCTGGGTGGCTCAGTTGGTTGAGCGGCCGACTTCGGCTCAGGACACGATCTCGCAGTCCGTGAATTCGAGCCCCGCGTCGGGCTCTGTGCTGACAGCTCGGAGCCTGGAGCCTGCTTCGGATTCTGTGTCTCCCTCTCTCTCTGACCCTCCCCCACTCATGCTCTGTCTCTCTCTGTGTCTCAAAAATAAACATTTTCAAAAATAATAATAAATGGTACAAAATAAATTGAAGCCTCACCTCTTATAACCTAAAAACAGGCAAGTGACAGATTAAAGCTCTGAAACAGGAAAGTATTGAAAATATTCAATAGGTAACTAATACCGGGTAGGAATAATCAGGACGAAGGGGGGGGGGGGAGGGGAGGAGAGAAGAAAGCAAAAACAAAACAAAAAAAGAATGATGTCATAATTAACTTTTCTACCTTCTAGGGAGATGGACCAGTTTAAATCTCCTTGGTGAGCTGTTCTAACTCGACGGCAGTTGGGACGTTACACTAAACTCATTCTTCTTTCTGGGGTTGGCACTCCCCATCTGCTTCCCTGACAAAGTTTAGGGACAGCGGAACTATCCTTTCCACTTTCCAAGACAGCTTAGCTCACGGCTTAGCTCAACTTAGATGTTTATGCTATTTTCAAATAAAAAATAGTTTGGCCACTTCAGTGAGGTTGCCAAATCTTTCAAATTAGCTTCCTTTTAGAATTGAAGAACAGGTTCAAAGCAAATTTTTCATGATTTTTCTTTTCTAGTGAAAGATATGTAAAGTCACATGTACTGCCACACTGCTTCTTTGTATATAGAGCTGTTTATATCTCTGGAAGTTTTACATAATTCATAGGAGAGGAGCCCATTAAAAATGAGAAACTAAGACCAGTGTTTGTTTTCAAGATTGATGAGGAAAACAGAATGACTGATGTATTCTACATAATTTTATTTAGTGTCTTTTTGGCTAACATATTTGAATCACCTGTGTCTAGTCTTTGATTTTTCTTATGTATATTAAATTAAATCATAATTCAGAGGTAATATAATAAAGATTGTGTGTGTTTGGGAAGGAGGGGGAAAGACTGAATGAATACTACACTTTCTTCATCTTTTCTGCAAATGGCTTCTTTTGATCCAACAAAAAACAATGTTTTAGAAAAGCTGACTTGGGTAATAATTTTGTCAGCGTATGACCAGGATGAAGGTAATAGGTATTATTAATTCTATGTGTTATATTACGAGATTAACTTTGGTTTTATGAATCAGGCACCATCAGTCAAATCCATTCTGTTGATTTGATCTCCACCACACCAGCTTGGGAATCCTGGGAAAGTTATTTCTTAAGTCTCAGTTTCCCCAGCTGCAAAAGCACTGCTGAAAGGCAACCAACCATCCAAGAAATTTGGAAGCTCCCCCAGGGTGAAACAAGGAGGCCTGTGGGATTGTCAACATGACTGATGTACAGTAAAAAGCGTCTCAGAAGAGGTACAAGCCAGAGTCTCACTTCTGTACCTGCCAGGCTCTTAGGCTACACTATGTAGGATAGGCACACTGAACCTAGGTTTGCCACAGTCATCAGTAAAGCAATTAACAATTTCCCACTCAGCGTTGGCCATAGGGCCCTGGAGACATGGAGTTTACACACTCTGATTTTGCCCTTGCTACAGTGAGAACTCTGAGATCAGAGACCACATCTTGTACTATTTATAGGCAGAAGGAAGAAAGGCGAGCAGATAGGCACTTAAGATCCTACACCGAGGGTCCCTGGTGGCTCAGCTGGGTAAGCGTCTGACTCTTGATTTCAGCTCAGGTCATGATCTCACGGTTTGTGAGTTCGAGTCCCACATCAGGCTCTGCGCTGACAGTGTGGAGTCTGCTTGGGTTTCTCTCTCTCTCCCTCTCTCTTTGCCCCCGACGTATGCGTTCTCTCTCTCAAAGTAAATAAGCTTTAAGATCACACACACACACAGTTTCAAGTTGGCGTAGAACACTGGTTCTCAAATTTGATTGTCAGAATCACTTAAAAAATGTCCTGAAATTACAATTCCTAAGCCCCAGCCTATACCTACTGCATCTGAAAATCTAGGCATATGGCATAAAAGCCTATATTTTGTCTATTACTGAGTGTTAAAAGCCTTTCAGGTGATGCTAAAAACCAGCCAGTTTGAGCAACCGTTGACTTAGACAGACTACAGACTGACAGGCACCAAGGATGAAAATGAGTCAGACCCTATTACAGCCCACCAGGAACTCACCCTCTAATGATTAATGTTAATACAGTGTAGTACGTACTAAATCCTATAAAGGGTGACATAGGTAATTATGGTCCAGAGGTTCAGAGACATCAGGCCATTAGGACGGATTCCCCTACCCAAGTTATTTGATGAGGAAATAAGAATGTAAAGGGGCACCTTAGGGGGTTCAGTTGCTTAAGCATCTGACTCCTGATTTTGGCTCATATCATGATTATCATGGTCCTGGGATCCAGCCTCTCTCGTGTTGTTGGGCTCTGTGCTGAGTGGGGGGCCTGCCTGAGATTCTCTCTCCCTCTTCCTCTGCCCCTCCCCTGCTCAAGCTTGCTTGTGGGGGAGCATGCATGTGCACGCTTTCTCTCAAAAAAAAAAAAATGTAGGGACGCCTGGGTGACTCAGTCAGTTAAGCATCCAACTTCAGCTCAGGTCATGATCTCATGGTTTGTGAGTTTGAGCCCTGAATCAGGGCTGGGATTCTCTCTCCCTCTCTCTCTCTGCCTCTCCCTCACTCGTGCTCACTCTCTCTCAAAATGAATAGACTTAAAAAAAAAAAAATGTAGGGGCACCTGGGTGGCTCAGTGGGGTAAGCGTCCGACTTCAGCTGAGGTCATGATCTCACAGGTCTTGAGTTCAAGCCCCACGTCAGGTTCTGTGCTGATAGCTCAGAGCTTGGAGCCTGCTTTGGATTCTCTCTCTCTCTCTCTCTCTCTCTCTCTCTCAAAAATAAAACATTAAAACAAATTTTTAAATATAGAGAAGAGCAATCGATTCCTTATTTAGTGGTTTTCACTGATTCACAACTTTAAAAATGAAGAAACTGTAGTCATCATCAAATCTGATCTCATTACTATATAGGTGAAGAGCTAAAACAATTCTTTGACAAGTTTTCACACAAAAGGCCATTCTTTGAGTCCAATTACCATAAAATTAAAAAAAAAAATAGCTTACCATGGATTAGAGGGCTTATAGGAAGAGACAGGAAACAAAGGGTAAAGACGTATGGGCCCCTCCTTGGTGGATCCTCCTACACACACACACACACACACACACACACACACACACACACACATTTGGTCATAAGACTGTCTCAAAGCTTCTCTTCAGCGAGTTGCCAATTTTGTGTTGATTTCACAAATATATGACTTAATTCTTTATTCTTTGGACTACAGATTCTTTGAGGCAAGGACAGTGTCTGATTCAAGTCTGCACCTCCAGTGCCTAGTACACAATCAATAAATTTGTTGTGTCAGTGGAGCGATATACATATATGCAGCCATACACACACACACACACACACACACACACACACACACACACAAGAACTTGCCCTTGGCAATTGTGGGAGCTAGCTAGCAGTCTCTGAAAACATGTTGCCTTCACGTCTGAGGCTGGAGCTCAGGTCCACAGGTCATGCCGGCAGGAAGAAGAGATGAATGTAGAACGTGAGACAGTGAGAATGAGCTGAAACCCACATGAGCTAAAGCCGAGAAGGACAGACAAAACCCATGTCAGTTCTCGTTGCCTCTGGCTTTGGTGGTAAGGGCGTCCTGCGGAAGCCAGGGCCCTTTGTCACAGAGCTAAATACCCCCCCACCTGGCCCAGGGGTCTGCGAAGCTGCAAGGGATCCTGGGGGAGCCTGTAGGGCGGCCTTAGGGCCCAGTTGCTGCTCTGTGTCAGTGAGGGGGGCAGTGGACTGGCAATGGTGTGGATGAGCTACAAAACGGTGCTGCCTCCCCTCTGCCCTCCAAAGCTTGCCCGAGTTGTACTCGGGGTGTCCTCTAACAGGAAGCATAGACAAAGGCAGTTTGGGTAATGGAGTTTGGCTTAGCCAAGTTGACATGTTACAAAGCCACCGTCACCAGTTTAGAGAGAGGAATGGTTCTTTCGTTTTCTTGTGTGTGTACATATACTATCTCTTAGCGTGGATCAAAGTTTCTCAGGCTCTACCCAATTGACATTTGGCACCAGATGATTATCAAGGTGGGGAGAGCAGTCCTGAGCACCATACGATGTTAACAGCTTCCTTGACCCCTCCCTAGGGGATCTAATAGCAACCTCTTCTCCTCAGTTTGACAAGCAAAAATATCTCCAGATATCACCAGATACCCCTTTGGGGGACACACTCATCCACAGTTGAGAATCACTGGTCTAGATCATGTGCTGCTTGAGGAGAAGAACCATTAGTTCTTTTTCCTGGAAACCAACGCGGTGTTTTACCCGCGGAAAGTGCTCAGTAATTAGTAGTTGAAGGCACCCATATGTGCATAAAGAAATATTTGCCTATCACCAAAGTGACACACATACATTTAAAAGAAGGTGCTCAGCTCCTTAAATGTTTGAGTTCTGACTTCAGAGCACTGCTTTTCTTGGTCTAAATACTCTCCCAGATGATCTTCGCTGCTGTGGGTTTTGGTTTTTTTTTTTAATGTTTATTTATTTTTGAGAGACAGAGAGACAGAGTGCAAGCAGGGGAGGGGCAGAGAGAGAGGGAGACAGAATCCGAAGCAGGCTCCACGCTCCGAGCTGTCAGCACAGAGCCTGACGCAGGGCTTGGTCTCATGAACCACGAGACCATGACCTCAGCCAAAGTCAGACACTTAACTGACTGAGCCACCCAGGCGCCCTTCACTGCTGTGGTTTTAATGACCAAGTTCATGACTCCTGTATCTTTATCTCCAGCCCAGACCCCTGCCCTGCCTGCTAAATATCTGTTCTTGAGCATTTCATTCGCATCTCAAAGCAACAATTCTGGGCTGAACTCTTCCAGTCCTCCATGCATGGCTGTCTTGAAACCCTGGTGTCAGAGAGTGCCATCGTCTGCATCAAGCAGACACAGAACTACAGGAAGGACGCTCCTAACTGCAGCCCCTACTACGCCCCTGCCCTTTCAGTGGCTTTCATCACACAGCTCCCACTGGCCTCACCAGACCCAGTATCGCTGTGCCCAGGATCTGGGAATCCTTGTCCTTGGCCCCCCACACTCTTTCAAACCCTGTTCTTGAGTATGCTGTCCCATGTGTGTGGGAATGTTCTTTCCCTCCTGTTCATCAGGGTAAAAGCTTCTTCTCCTTCCAGACACCATTCAGGGCTCATGTTGTCCAGGTTCTTCATTCCTGATAGTCCCCCCAGTTCATCGACAGCCCCCTCACACTCTCCCATAGCATCCTGTACACGTCAGAATGGCTGCCCTTCCCCACATAACATTTCCTTCTTTCCCTCTGGACTGAGAACCCCTTGAGCTCAGAAACTTCATCTCATCCATGTTTGGACCTCTCCCCAACCCTGGGCCCGGAACCTAGGAAATGTGCACTGGATGGATGCTATCATTGTCGTGACGGTGTGACTGAATTATTCTGCTCAGGGCAAAGAAAGAGCTCCCCCCAACCATTTGAGAATCAAGCATCTGGAATAATAATAATAATAATAATAATAATAATAATAATAATAATAATAAAATAACCCCAGCATTTCTTGGTAACACCCAGAGTAATATACATGCATAATTTCACTGAGTCCACAAAACAACTGACCAAGTGCTCACAACTGTGCATGCCTCACATGAATGCTGCTTTGTCTTTCCCCAGCTTTAGAGAGGCTCCTCTCCTCCCTGAAGGCCCCTGAACTCTGCTTGCCCCCACGCCTGAGCAAGCACGAAAGTGTCCCTTTATTAGTTTATCCAGGGAATCGGCTGACCACAGGGAGACACATTTCCTGTCAGACCCCAGTGAGCATGCCATGAGCTTGCCCAACTTCCCATTGCTGCCAAGGTCTGCTTACCCCGACCCATGTAAAAAAAAAAAAAAAAAAAAAAAAGCCTTTTCTGTTTGTTTTTGAGACTCCCGCAGATTCCTGAGATTGGAGATTTTCGTGTTGCAATAGTCCTTCGGAATAAAGTTTTTTCTTATCTAAGTCTGTTTTTTTTTTTTTTTCCATCTGACACAACCCTGTGATATAGAAACTATGATTAGCTCATTGCGCATAAGAGGAAAATAAGGCTTAGAAAAAATAAACTTTTCCAGGGCCCCGTAAACAGCAAATGAAAAGTCCAAGATCTAAACCCAGAGAGTCTAACTATTGGAAGGTAAGAGTCCTACTCTCAGGCACTGTGCTGCAAACCTCACTGACTCTCCTCACAGCATCCAGGGAGAGATGGTTCCTTCTGCTAAATTAAATTCCTATATAGAACTGAAAGTACTAGCCTTTTGTCATTTTTATGTCATCACTTATACTGTTCATGCTAGCCTGTAGAGTGCAATCAATTAAATAGCATGAAATACAATTCATGCTAACCTGAATTAGTGCAATCAATTAAAATATCAGAATCCAAATTAGCATTTTTATATAAACTTTCAGAGCACCTATATAAAAGGCAACCACACACAGTCATCCCCTGCCCCTGTCCCTTGCTCACTCCTATGCTTTTTATGTCCCAATTATTTCTACTCCACGGTGTTATACCCTCTGTGTAGAAGAATCGGGAATGCGGAGGCGGGTTTCAAAATGGAGAGGAAAGAAGAGGCAGGCTCCTAAGCTCTCGGCCTCCCATGCAGCAGCAAGGAGGCTTACCCGGTCACTTTGCTGCCGCCCACGGCGAGCTTACACTTGCAGAGCATGCCGTCCGATGTGGAAATCAGTCCCGACATGCGTCAAACCCCTTCAGCAGTCACAACCCATGGGGGTAGTTGTGCTATTATTATCGCCCTTACTGAGAAGTGAAGAAACTGAAGCATGAAGAGCCTGAGCAAGAAGCCCAGGGTCATAGAGTGAGTCAGTAACAGAGCTGGCATTAAACCCAGGACTCCTGGCTCCAGGGCCTGGGCTTCCTCCTCCCCCAAGCAGGCTCTCCTACCCCATCTCCCACCTCTCTTCTCATAGGTCCCAGTCTCATCGGTAAAGGCTGTCCCACCGCCCCACTTCAGCTCTGCTGCTTTCCACCGGCCAGATCAAGGTTAAGCTTCTTCTGATGAAAGCTTACTGAACTGAGTTCAATGAACAGCAGAGTTAAGCCAAAGAGGAAAAACCACTGGAAGCTGATGTCAATGATCTGTAGCTGAAAATGCCCCGGTCTAGGCTACTTTTAAATACGTGTGTCTTTGCTGGCCAGGCTTCTTCAGAAGTGTTTGGGGTTCACTACTGCAGTGTGTGGCACTTCCTGGAGCGGGGGAAGAGGGAGAACTGGCTGCCTAGACGTTCAGTAACCGTGCAGCCTTGGAAAAGCTTCTCTGTGTAAGTGAAAGTGATGAGTCAGGCTGTGGCGAAGTTCTTCTCTAGTGCTTTTAGGCTCTAGTTGGGGGATCGTCAGAAGTAGCCTGGGTTATTAATACCTTGGTCCACAGAGCTTAGCTCCTTTGGAGAGCTTTTAAAAATCCCTATGTTCAGGATCCACCTCCAGAGATGCTGATTTAATTAAAGGAGATTGGAGCCCAGGCATCAGTCCTTTAAAAAAAAAAAAAAAAAAGCACCGGGTGATTCTAGTAAGGAGGCCAGTTTGAGAACTTCGGCTCTGGAGTGTTCTCAAACTTGAGTATTCATCAAAAATACCTGGAGGGCTTATTCCCACCCCAAAGTTTCTGATTCAGTAGGTTTGGGCGTGGGGCAGCTCAAGTAAGTTCCCAGGAAATGTTGATGTTGCTGGCTCAGACTCCACACGTCAAGAACTCCCAAAGTGTTCACGCCCTCTGAAATGGTACATGCAGTGGGATGAGTATTTTTTTCCCCTGCCCTGGAGAGAAAGCTCATAGATGTCATCAGATTCTCAAAGAGACCCATGACCCCAGAGAGGTTAAGAGCCAGATTCAGAGTCAAATCATTAACTTTAAAACTTTCTGTAGGCAGGGTTTCCTAGGAGACAATTTCGCAGCCTTTCCAGTCTGAAAGCAGCCTCAGGAGTGTGTGTATGTGTGTGTGTGTGTGTGTGTGTGTGTGTATGTATTACCTGGGCATTGCCGGGCTGTATACAACACACTGACCAGTCTACACTTGGTTTCCCACCTAGAATTTGCACTCGGGACATCAGGTTGGGGAGGAGGGTAAATATGACAACTTTCTTGAGCACCAAGTGTGAATTTTGTGGGGAAGCAGAGCGAGAATGCCCAGTGGTACTACTGAAACAGAAATAAAACCTCTACAGAAAATCATGCTGTCTCATGCCCATTGACGTTGGAGTCATAAACTTGAGAAAATGAGTGTTGTGCCATAACAATCACCCTGAGGATCAGTTAAATAACATTTCACCTGCATGAATTACCCTCACCCTCTCATCCAAAACGTGGCGTGGGAAGCTCATACATAAACTTTAATGTGCATGATTTCTCATCCTTTCAAATTTTCTACTTTTGTGAACGCTTTATAATATACACAACACATTAGAACCATCATCTATGCATTACTAATTTATAAGTAAAGAAATGAACACGTAAAATGCATATACTGGTGCTTCATGATAAAAAGTCTGGAGACTACTCACCAGGTGTGGTGGTCATCAAACGTGAGAGTGAGCCAGAATCACCTGGAAGCTTGTAAAATAAGTGCAGATTCCCAGCCCTCACCCTCCTTCAGATTCAGGAAGTCAGAGAAATTCACATTTAACACTAACATCTGAGGATATTCTGAGGCAGGTGATCCACTGAGTCCACTATAAATCTTGTTCTGAGAATGCCTTAATTTTTTCCCCACCTTTTTTTTAGCTCTGTTCTTAAAAAACAAAACAAAACAAAAAACCCACACAACTTTTCTCACCCAAAAGCCACAGTCCTTGGCAAACGGATATATAGGTGAGTGCAAAGAAGGAAACAAAAACATCAGCCTCGGCCGCCGCCGGAACTTTCTACTTCCCCCTCCCTGAGACCCCACCCCTTACCCAGTCTGCAAGGTGAGGGGCCCAGGGGGCTGTTCGCCACACCCTGGCAGAGCCAGCTGCTGCCCTCTAGTGGCGGCTCAGCATACTGGCTCACTCAGCCGGTAGTTTCTCAGCAGACAGGTTTGGCCGTCTTTCTAAATATCTCCCCGTAAAGAATTCTTTTCCCAAAGCCTCATCAGTTGAAGACCTGGACGTGTGAACTGAAAAGCCAATCAAAGATGGCACTGTGCAAAGGAAGGGTTGCAATGTGAAAGACAATATTCTCACAAATTCATCCATTCAACAAATATTTTGAAAATAGTTTTGAACCGTCTACCAGGCATTGTTCAAGGTGCCAGACATAAAACAAACAAAAATCCCTGTTCTCATGGCACATGGGGAAGTGAATTATCTCTTACTGTTATATGGTGACAAGTGCTCTGGAGAAAAATATGGCCTGGGAAGAAGAGAGGGAAAAGCTCACAAAAAAGAAGGAAATGAACATTTGATGACCACCCGTGAATGGGTGTTCTATGTAAGTCACTTTTCTTAATCTTCACTTCTCTCTCACCGTACCCCCCTCTTTTTATTACAGTAGCCAATTTTACATGTAAAGAAACTGAAGTTTCAAAACTGTAAGAGACTTGGCTAAGGCTATGGTGTTAATTAATAGCTGCATGGCATTGAACTTAACTGGTTGGAGGAATGAAGCCCATGGCAAATTTGTAAAGGGGACTGCTCACACATGCCCTTTCTTAATGCTCACACACCCACCTTCTCCAGGACTTGCAATGCTGCATGGAATGTGCTAGACCTCAATTTTCCCTATTAGTGTTTCCCTCTTCTCATTCTCTGAGACTCTTATTTTACTCCATGCTAATTCCATAAATGGATTCTCTTCCTAGAGTGTAAGAGATTACTGACTGTTGATCATTTGCTAATCCTGTAAACTCGTTTTCTCCACTTTCAGCCCAATTAGTCACATCATCAATACCCAAGCGAGAGAGTTGAGTTGGGACCTTTTTCTGAAACAGTCCTAAATCTCAGTGGTAGAAATGTCAGGGCCTCAGTTGGACAGTGATGAACATGCTTGCTGAAATTATGTCACTTTTGCGTATTAGAGTCATAGTTAAAATATCAGTTTCTCAACCTCCAGTCTAACGATTGGAGTCTCAAGGAAAAAAATGCTGTAAGAAAAAGAGTGTGTGTTTGTGTATGTGACAAATCCATCTACCTCTCAATGTGGAATATCTGTTCATACACTAAGGAAGATTCTAGAATGGGAGGGTTTAGTGCCATGAGGAAGCAAGCATTTTATGGATAAGGAGACTAAGAAATGATACGCAGAAAGGTTACGTGGATTTCCAGAGATTATAATTACAGTTGATCCTAGAACAGTACAAGTTCAAACTACATGGGTCCACTTATATGTGGGTTTTCTTAGATAAATACAGTACAGTATTGCAAATGTATTTTCTCCTCTTTATGATTTTCTTAATAATGTTTTCTTTTCTCTAGCTTACTTTATTGTAAGAATGCAGCACATAATACATATAACATACAAAATATGTGTTACTTGACTGTTTTTGCTATCAGTAAGGCTTTCGGTCAACAGTAGGCAAGTTTTGAGGAGTCAAAAGTTTTATGCAGATTTTTAACTGCACTGCAGGTCACCCCTAATCCCATGTGTTATTCAAGGGTCAACTGCATACATCTGTCATTTCTGATAGAGCAGGCGGGCCCTAATGCCTGACTTCCAAGACTGAGGTTTTAGGGGAGTCTATTTCTTTGGATTTGTCTACCCATCTTCAACTCTCATGCTTTGAGGATGTGAAGAAAACAGATTGAATTGAATAGAAAGACTTAATATTAAAAAGATGTCAATTCAGCCTAAATGACTCTAAAAGTATAATGGTACTACTGTAAACACATACATACACACACAGAGGAACTAATGATGTCTAGTTCCTGGCACACAGTAGGTTGTCAAAATATACATTGTTTTCCTTCCATTTGTGCTTCCATGCCTCTGTTTACCAGCTCCATATCCCCAGAATGCTCTGCCTCATCCTACCAGCAAGCCCCAAGTGATCTCTCTCTCTCTCTCTCTCTCTCTCTCTCTCTCCTGAACTATGTTGGCATGCACTTGGTGCTAAATACATGGCAGTATATTATCTTCTTGGAGGCAGAGGCCATGATCTCAATTTCCTTCTATCCTTACAGTGCCAAATAGGCCCTTGTCCTTGGAGAGGGCCACCAACTTCTATTCCAGTTCATCTTCACTTTTCTGCATGTTTTCCTTAAATCACTCTACTATTGGAAACCTGCCCATGGCTTCCATTGTTCAGGCTAAACGGTAACTCTGGAACAAAGCTTTGGAGCCCCTTCAAGGATTATCTCCATCTATTTTGTTTCTTTACTTACCTCCTGCCTCACTGCCTTCCTATACTGTCCCTCCAGGGCCATGGGCCTTCTCACCATCATGCTTTCAAAATTCTGGGCTTTCATATATGCTGTTTCCTTTTCCTGAAATGCCTGAGAATCTCCTAGAAGCTAAGGTTCACACTCCATGTCCTATTTGAGGTTGTTCACTCCTTTTCTTCCTTCCCTATTCGGAGCTCCCATTACTCTTTGTCCTGTAATATGTGGCCCTGACTAAATATATGGCTCATCTAGAGAGAGAGTTAAGTTTTCTTCATCTTCGTATGTTTCTGATGCTTATTTAGTGCCTTCAGGATGGCAGGGGCTTAGCAAGTACAGAGTGGGTTCAATATATATTTGCTGGTCATCTGATATTAGTGGCCCTGAGAATATTGGGAGATATCAAAGAAGATCCTGAGAGTCTTACATTCTTTGGCATCCTTAGGAGAAACCAAATCTGGCTTAGGACCAAGGGCCTCAGACCCACCTTAACTCTCTCCTACTGCTGGAAACACAACTGACTATGTGGAAGATTTGGTGAAAGGCTATTTCAGAAGAAAATGTTGAGAATTCCCCGCCTTAATTCTTGTAATTATGTCTTTCTTTCTGTTCTTTTCTTTCCTTTTTTATGCCAGCCTCTTCTTTCTTTTTCTTACACAGAGATATACTAGCACAGGAAATCCTTTGATCTGCAGGATTACAGTGAACAGGGCTGGCTTCAGGATGTTTACTCTTCAATTACAGAGGGCCCCACCCTCATAGGAGCTCTACAGTTTAATGCTCTAATGTCAATTCTTAATACATTTGAGCAAGGGCCCCATATTTTCATTCTGCACTGAGTCCCACAAATTATGTAGCGAGTCCTGCCAATGAGTACAAGATGCATCCTTCCCAACTCTCTCAATTTGCTGGGATTTTCCCAATTTTAATACTGAGAGTCCTGAGTCTTGGGAAACCCTTTCTTCCCAGGCCAGCCAGGGCACTTGGTCACCCTACTTCTGGTCCTCAAACTGCAAACATATGAGGCATGTGTCACTTTGTTCAATTATTAATATGACCTAATGACTTGCAAGCAGGAGAGTCCATTTAGGACCTACAAAACTTTATGGTAAACTCTGTGACCCCTGCAAATTATTACTTCCAAACACAACTTATATATCTCTGTGAACCACAGTTAAGGCTTTATCATCTCACTTTTAAGTTACTACAAGGGACCTATTTCAACAGACAGCCTACAGGAAAGAACTGCAAAATCTAAGGTCAGTGGAAGGGTTTCAGTGAGTCTATGAGCCATCTGGAACTAAGTGCAAAATGTGTGTGTGAGCATCTTACTGTGAACACCTAAAGCTTTGATCAGTTTCTCAAAGCCTTCAGAGACAGGGAAAAAATAAAATGCATTGGCTAATTGTTTTTGTGAATCTTGAAATTTGGGAGCATTCCAGAGAAAGTTCTAAGGAGTTCTGCTGTGAGGACCTGAATGTACCTTCTGAGGCATGCCTGGAATGAATCTATTCTGTTTTAGGGCCAGAATTCACAGACCCATCTCACTCCAGTGACTAGAAATTCATCCAAAAAAGTCTAACATGACATAATGTGTCTGATCTTAATTCTAAATTCATTTTAATCCATTATATATATTTAACTATTCTGGGCAGCAAGACAGATATCATAAATTTTCTAGATTTTAACCTTACATGTACAATACCTTCATATGTGCTCTCAATGGAAGATAAGTAAATTATATACCTAGGAGCTTTGATATCCACACAATATTAATCATAATTTTAAAAAATCAGTGTCCAAAGGGAAAAAAAATCTTAAGTTTGGCAGCTACAATTTTTTTAATTGGAAATACAAATACATGAATTTTTAACATTGCAATCCTAAAAGAAAAAAAAAATGGAAACTTGGATACACTATAAACATATGAGTCCCAGTTCTGAGCTAGTGTGGCTGCAATGCCTGTCACCCCATCAATTGGTGACAGATTTGTTTACTCAACTAAATCATCTAGAAAGTCCCTTCCCTCCTATTTTGCAACCCATCTTCCCCACGTGTCACCTCTGAAACTATTCACTTACTTGGGGAATACAATGTGCCAAAAAATTAACTCACTCAACAAATTTACTGGGCATCCACTATGATGTGGGCATCGCCCTAGGGACTGGATACAGTGGTTGTTCAGTAAAACAGACCAAGTGACCAGCCTCATGCCTTTATCAATTTACATTGCCACCAACAGTGCACTAAGTGTCCCCATTTCCCCAAATCCTAGCTGATGCTTCATGTTACCAGTCTTCAATTTTGCAATTTGCTAGAAATGAAATGGTACAACATTACTATCTAATTTCCATTTTCCTGATTAGTAATGAAGTTGGCAAGTTATTTAGCACCCAGTTTCCCATCCTATACACTTTCAATTCATATCTTTGGCCCATGTTTCTATTAGACTGTTTTTCTCATTTGACATGCAAGAGCTTGTTGTATATTCTAGATAGTATCTTAGGTCGCATTCTCTGAAGCAAACCCTGATACAAGGACTCATGGACAAGTGACTTACTAAAGAAGCATTACTTAAGAAAGAATTTTTCGGGGCGCCTGGGTGGCGCAGTCGGTTAAGCGTCCGACTTCAGCCAGGTCACGATCTTGCGGTCCGCGAGTTCGAGCCCCGCGTCAGGCTCTGGGCTGATGGCTCAGAGACTGGAGCCTGTTTCTGATTCTGTGTCTCCCTCTCTCTCTGCCCCTCCCCCGTTCATGCTCTGTCTCTCTCTGTTCCAAAAATAAATAAACGTTGAAAAAAAAATTAAAAAAAAAAAAAGAAAGAATTTTTCAAGGGAGTGGGTATTTACAGGGGAAACTGGTAAGAGAGTGGGGAAACAGGACAGGAAAGGGAAGCAGACAAACAAGAGTGTGCTCTCAGGCCAAGTCCTAGAGAAGGCAGTCTCTGCCTGATCCCACAGGGCACTTTGAAATAGAAGTTACATAGCCTCCTATCATTGGCTAAAGGTCTTGTTGTAAAATATAAATTCGTATGCATCTAGCTCGCTGCATGTGTGGGGGCAAAGTGACTGCAATCCTTTTAAAAAGAGCCACAGATGTTAGCTGTTGGAAGCAAAAAATGCATCAGGGTGGGGGATAGGAGGCATAAAACAGTAAAAAGGGGTCTACGGTGATCTGGGTGGAGAGCTGACATCACTCACTATAGCATTATGAAAATATCATTCAATTACACTATTAATTCAAGAAATACAAACTGGGGTGGGGGGAGATACAAATTGTAACAGTAAGATGTTTTCTACCTACGGTATTTGCAGATTTAAGAGTTAGTAAAAAGTTCTCACCACAAAAAAAGAAATTGTAAGTATGTGAAATGACACATGTATTAACTAACCTTACTGTGGCAATCATTTTCCAACACATACATACATAAAATCACTACATTGTCCACCTTAAACTTACATGTCAAATATATCTCAGTAAAGTTGGAAGAAAACCAGAAAAGAGACTACTTTGTATTATACTTATTGATAAAAATAGAAAATACATTTTTCATTCAATGTTTGAACTCTATATGTTCTACACATCTTCCCCAATATTTTATGGAATGTATAGTGGGAAAGAAACCAGAAAATGTTAATATTTTAATCAAATTTGATTATTTTTTATTTTTTTAAATTTATTTAAAATTTATTCTTTATTTTGAGAGAGAGAGAGACAGCATGAGTGAGAGGGGCAGAGAAAGAGGGAGAGAGAGAATCCCAAGCAGGTCTGTGCTGTCAGCACAGAGCCCAATGTGGGGCTCAATCCTACGAACTTTGATGACCTGAGCCAAAATCAAGAGCTGGATGCTTAACCAACTGAGCCACCCAGGCACCCCTGATAATTTTTATTTTTGAAACTGCATGTTTGTAAGAAGACTTCTCAATCTTGAAAACAAACAAACAAACGAGGCAACATTCAGCTCCAGATTGGCAATGGTGAGACAGACCTTTGTGTCTGTTGTTACTGGAAGTATAAATTGGTACAGTCCTTTTTTTCAAAAATATTTGACAGAACCTATAAAGTTTAAGATCACATGATGTAATCAATCCTTTCCTATTAATTTATCCTTCAGCCATACTCACACGAGAACAGGCTGTTTACTGCAGCACTATCTTGTAAACGCAAAAACTAAAAAGAATCAACTGGCTAGCAGTAGGGGACACCCATACAAAATATTAGTTGTTGTTAAAAATAATCCAGTATATTGAGGTGCCTGGGTGGTTCAGTTACGCGTCTACTGATTTCTGCTCAGGCCATGATCTCATGGTTCATCAGTTGGAGCCCTGCATCTAGCCCTGTATTGGGCTCTGTGCTGACAGTATGGAGGCTGCTTGGGATTCTCTCTCTCTCTCTCTCTCCCTCTCTCTTGCCACCCCCCCCTCTCAAAATAAATAAATAAACTTAAAAAAACAGTCCAGTATACAACTATGTGTACTGGCATGGAAAGACACCCATGAAGCATTGGATGTATTTGTTCTTACTGTATAGCCCTATGCAAATGACTTAACCTCTCTAAACCTCAACTTCTTCATCCATAAAATGAGGATAATATTAATGAAATGATAGGGTCACCATGTGGATTACATTAGGTAATATACATCACGTGTTTTCCATAGTGCTTGGTGCATAGTAAATTCTCAATAACTATTAGTCATATCATTATTATTGTTAAGAGAAAAAAATGAAAGATTGAAAACATCATGTATAATTGTTTCTCTTTTGGTAAATAAATACAACCTACATGATAGGAAAAGATCTTACATAATTTTTAAAGTGTGAGACTTGGGGGATAGAGAAATTTCACTTTTTTACTTTATACGTGTTGGTACTTGTAACATTTTCAAATTGAGCACGTTACCTTAGAAGTGATGAAATATCGGTTTTTTAAAAAAAAATTTTTTTTTTAACGTTTATTTATTTTTGAGACAGAGAGAGACAGAGCATGAACAGGGGAGGGTCACAGAGAGGGAGACACAGAATCCGAAACAGGCTCCAGGCTCTGAGCTGTCAGCACAGAGCCCAACGCGGGGCTCGAACTCACGGGCTGTGAGATCATGACCTGAGCCGAAGTCGGCCGCTTAACCGACTGAGCCACCCAGGTGCCCCTGAAATAACATTTTTGAAAAGAATACATGAGGGGTACCTGGGTGGCTTGGTTGGTTAAGCATCCAACTTCAGCTCAGGTCATGATATCACAGTTCATGGGTTCAAGCCCCACATTGGGCTCTGTGCTGACAGCTCAGAGCCTGGAGCCTGCCTCGGATTCTGTGTCTCCCTCTCTCTGCCGTTCCCCCACTCATGCTGTCTCTCTCTCTCTCTCTCTCTCTCTCTCTCTCTCTCTCTCAAAAATAAACTTTACAAAATTTTAAAAAGAATACATGAAACTACATCAAAATAAAAAGGACCTGCACAGTAAAGAAAACAACCAGCAAAAGTCAAGACAACCTTCTGATGGGAGAAGATACTGGCAGATGATACATCTGACAAAGGGTTAGTATCCAAACTAAAGAACTTACACAACTCACACCAAAAAAATGAACAATCCAACTAAAATGAGCAGAAGATGGGGCGCCTGGGTGGCTCAGTCAGCTAAGCATCAAACTCTTTGTTTCAGCTTGGTAGTGATCTTGCAGTTTTGTGAGATCAAGCCCCATTTATAGCTCTGTGCTGATAGTGTGGAGCCTGCTTGGGATTCTCTCCTTCTCTCTCTCTGCCCCTCCTCTGGTTGTGCTCGCTCGCTCTCTCTCTCTCTCTCTCTCTCTCTCTATCAAAATAAATAAATAAACTTTAAAAAAAAGTTTATAAAAAAATTTTTTTAAATGAGCATAACACATGAACAGACATTTCTCCAAAGAAGACATCCAGATGGCCAAAAACATATGAAAAATGTTCAACATCAATAGTTGTCATGAAATGCAAATCAGAACCACATGAAGTATCATCTCACACCTGTTAGAATGGCGAAAACAACACAGTACATGTTGGTGACGATGTGGAGAAAAGGAACCTTCGTGTATTGCTGGTGGGAATGCAAACTGGTACAGCCACTGTGGAAAACACTATGGAGGTTCCTCAAAAAATTAAAAATAGAACTACCTTATGATCCAGTAGTTCCACTACTGGGTATTTACCCAAAGAATATGAAAACACTAATGTGAAAAGATACTTGCACCCCTATGTTTATTGCAGCATTATTTACAATAGCCAAGATATGGAAGCCCAAGTGTCCATCCATAGATGAATGAAGAAAAGGTGATACACACACACACACTCACACACACACACACACACACACACACACACACAAATTGGAATATTACTCAGCCATAAAAAAGAATGAAATCTTGCCATTTTAAGTGACATAAGTCAGAAAAAGACAAACACAGTATGATTTCACTTATATGTGGAAATTAATACACCAAAAAAGAGACAAACCAAAAAACAGACTCTTAACTATTAGAGAACAAACTGATGGTCACCAGAGGGGAGGTGGGTGGGGGGATGGGTGAAATGGGTGAAGGGGATTAACAGTATACTTACCGTGGGGCGCCTGGGTGGCTCAGTAGGTTGAGTGTCAGACTTCAGCTCAGGTCATGATCTCACAGTTCAGGGGTTCAAGCCTCGTGTCAGGGTCTGTGCTGACAGCTCAGAGCCTGGATCCTGCTTTGGATTCTGTGTCTCCTTCTCTCTCTCTGCCCCTCCCCTATCATGCTCTGTCTCTCTCTTTCAAAAATAAATAAACATAAAAAAACTTTAGAAAACTAAAAGTATACTTACTGTGATGAACACTGAGTAATGTATAAAATTATTGAATCACTACATTGTACACCTGAAACTAATACAGCACCGTATATTAATTGTCCTGGAATTAAAAAAAAAATTTTTTTTAATTTTAAAAAAAAGAATGTATGAGACTTAAGACTCTGGAATGTTGGTAAGCTGTTTCCACCACCATCTCTCCTTTCTGCTGGTTAGTTTCTGCTTGAAAACATTCTTCTGCTGAGAGTGCTGTCCCCTAATGTTTCTGTGGAGTGGACAAAGTTATTACAATAGTGAGAATCAAGGGACTCAATGGAGAGAGAAAATACACTGTCACAAGCCCACACTCAGATAAGCTGTTTTTAGTTTTGAAACAAGAAGCCACACTATATTGTTAACAACACAGGAAAGACTGAGAATCTTATAGTTCTTTTTTTTTTTCTCCCTCTTCCTGAAATATCCACCCCTACTCGCTCCACGAGGACAACTTTTTGTTTTATGTTTATTTATTCATTTTGAGAGAGAGAGAGAGAGAGAGAGAGAGAGAGAGAGAGAGAGAGAACACCCACGTGCGCAAGCAGGGGAGGGGCAGAGAGAGAAAGGGAGAGAGAAAGAATCCCAAGAAGGCTCTGTGCTGCCAGGGCCGAGCCCGAGGTGGGGCTCAGTCTCCCAAACTGTGAGATCATGACCTGAGCCGAAACCGAGGGTCAGACACCTAACTGACTGAGCCACCCAGGCTACCTGATCATCTTATAGTTCTGACATCTCAATCAAATCGGTGAGGGTGTTAGAAGGGCAGTGTACTTTTTCAAAAATTATGTATTTATGTGTATATAAATTGTACATATAACATATAAATTACATACACACTAAAAAATCTCAGTGGATTGCTTCACATAAAGTGGGAACCAGAATTCTGTGGATATTTAGAATATCGAAGACCAGACATCTGAGCCAAAACAATGTTGGCCCACAAAATTTTCTTTTCTTTCATTGTCTGCCAGGAGGGTTACATAAGCTTTTCTTCAGTACCACTCAAAGCCTTGAGTAAAAGGAACGCACACAAATAATGAAAAGACAAAGGCTCCAAGTGGAAATTGAGTTGTATTTATTTTTCTTATACAGAATCAGAGAAGTAAAAACCAGTACCAAACTCCAGGTAAAATGGTTTGATATGATTGATTTGGCTGCATGCCTTCTGTACGCACCGCATTCTAAATTAAAAATAAACACACATATGTCGTATTACAAAATGTAGAAGTAAATTTTCTTAAAAAAAAGAGAAATTAAAAGTACTAGCACATAAATGATGTAGTGTTTTAGGGAGATGGTCTCTGTCAATCGCCTATTTTCCCAGTGAAATTAATCCACAATTTCCTTTTTTAACAGCTTATTTTTTTTTCTTCAGAAAAGTTGTACTTTCAGAAGTTACTGTCTAACGATGTCATGAGAGCACAACTTATAATTAGTGACACTTCTCTCACCTTCTACAGAGAGCTTTTCTACCACGCTGGGGTCAACAGCACCCACCCCACACACTGAACGTCCCACTCTGTTTAACCTGCCTCCCTGATGTGGCAATCAGTGAAAGAAATGGCCTTTCACATCCTGAATACTATGGGGAAACACTAGCAATTAGTTAGATTTAGTAGAATTGCAAATAGGTTTTGACAATGTATTTACCTCAAGAAAACGTGTTTTATCAGGAAAAAAAAATACCTGGGAAGAAAGATCTCTGAAATTATTTTTCCATTTCAATTGTTAATATGCCTTTTCTGTGGCACAGGTATTGGATGAAATGTTGAAATTTGCTGATTTAGGACTAAAAAGACTAGACATCCTGGCATTCTTTTATAATAAGAAATATAAATAGCACCTTGTCATGAATTCTGCAGGGATTTTAACACTTACAATAATAGGAAATACCCTTTAAAAAGTTGTTCTTACGTTTAGATTTCTAGCTTTAGTGTTCTTTAACAAAGGCCATATTTTATGGCCTTAAAAACAAAACAAAAAATTACATCTGGCTTTGTCTATTAAGTAAACACGTAGTCACGGTTCATATTTAATTCTGGAAAAATATTTGTTATGTTCATTAATAAATGTTCCAACTAATTTCACTAAAGAAAAATTCTTCTAGTAGTTTCTAATGCCACAAGCTTACTAGGAAATTACTTCTAAAAATTGATAATACAAATCATCGATGTTTTAACTACTTTAAAAAAGAGGGTATCTGTTTCTTTTGCACTTAATAACCTGAAAATGAGTCTATAAAAATATTTTTAAAAAATACAGTAACACTGCTCAGTTTCGTTAGGTCCCTTGTTTTTTGTTTTTCTTAGAAAGAATGTACAACTCTTACTGCTCACAAAAGAGAAATAGAAATAGTGCTCCCTTCAGTTTAGTAGCAACATAAACATCTACCCCCGTCTCTCTCAGAGCGCTTAGAGAGAGAAGGAATCAGAAGAACATAAACCATGGGTCCTTCGGGAAAAAGAAATCACTTCATTGTGTCGGAAGCAACAGCGGGCGTTATGCTCTTGTCCACAGACACGCTCAGCATCGTGGACAGGGCAACACCAGCCCTTCCCCTCCTTCTTCCACATAAAGTGCACCAAAGCCTTTTCTCTTACAACAGAGTCTACTGGTATGAAAGTTGTAGTAGAAATTTGTTGCTTTGTTCGTTCGGGGCACCTCTCTGACCTCCTGCTTGTCTTGCTTCTGGGGTATCATCACTTGTCAATGTCCATTTCACATCTAGTCCTTTCCACTATATACCGTGACTTTACTACTTCATCTCTGACCTTTTCACTTGCCTTCTCTCCAACAAGATAAAATGTATTCTGCCTGTCTGTATTCTGGTAGATTGGAAAGGATCTTATGGAAGATCCCCAATAGATAAGCCCCCGTGGGAATTGAAGGTTCCTCTCAGAGACCTGAATTATTAATGTCTTTCAAAAAAGATATTAAATTCATAGATTATAAATAATGTCAGTTCAAAATATTAAACAATCGAGGACTTCATCAGCAATGCAGGCAGAGGTACGTGCCGGCTGAACCTGATGCTCTCTCTCAGTCCTTAAAAGCTAATAAAAAATGTTTTTGGTTACATAAGAGGTATTGAGTACATATTTCATGCCTTTTTATACCAACTGTAGCAAACAGGGTTAGGATAACATACTTAGGAATCAATTTTACTGAATTCAGAAACGTAAGTCTCCACCATACACCCTCAGAGGGCATTTTTTTTTTACACGTCAGTCAGAGATCTGCTTCATCCTTCAAACAGTTTCATAGATAAGATTATTTAAACACTTGAAATCTTGAAAGCAAAACTGATAAGCCTTCAGAATTTAAAAAGCAACAGTTTCCTGTGTGTGCCATCAGTTTGAAAGCTATGTATGTTGTCCTGATGTCTTCAGAACAGCTTTTCAAAAGACAAAAATACAGTTGCCACTGGTTTATCAAAAACGTTTGGCTGCCCTTTGTCGTCGGCTACAAAATGATTGTGCTGTATAAAAGAAACATCAAGTTCTAAGCTGCAATTAAAAAAAATCCAACCTGTAATTTAAAAAAAGTTTTGTTTAATAAATGCTCATCATTAGTACCAAACTGGTCTCACGTTCCTGCTCCTCTCCTGCTAGAAGGACAAGTTGTCTAGACGCTACGCAGTAGAGTAATGATAAAGGACAAAGTACAAAAGACCGTGTGTGCCTTTGCAAATACAGAGTAAAAGAACCATCAGGACCAGCATGGATTCAAAACTACATTGTATTCCATACAGCAGAGATCTACTATCAATACAATGATTTTTAAAGCTCAAGTTAAATAATTTTTTAAAGCATTTGGTACTACTGTCATCAGTACAGTTTTTGAAACTGTAAATCGGGTTTAATTTCATGTACATTTCCTGGACCGAGCCGCCTGTCACAAGTCACTGCCTGTGGTCAGCTTTCTGTGGCTTATAACCAATTGACATATAAATTTCAACTAACACCCCTAAAGCTTAGTCATGGGGCAGCAGATAGAAAAACAGAGAAGCAATTCTGTGTAATCAATTCTGCAGAAACAATTCTGCACAGCCCCGGATTCACAGGAATTCGGGCCTGCAGAAAATGAAAATAGAGTATTTATTTATTTATGTTTCACTTGAGTTACTGTCAAATCCAGGCGATGATTAAACTGGCCACATGGAAAGGAGGGAAGGAGCATTGAGTCATGGAGGCAGAAAGTGGTATACCTGCAGACTTACTCTGCTCCATTGCTTTTTCCAAGAGGCCCAGGAAATGTCAGGTCACGGCTGCATCCAAGTTACAATGGTACTGATTACAGCCAGGTTAGAAAGGGCTCGCTTTTGTTGAGAGCAGACTCTACATCATTGAAGAGGGGGATCAGATCTTCAGATTCCAAAGTTCCTAGGTCAACGTTTGTTCCCGGAAGACAATCAAGAAAATCGGGGAAACGGGTCTGCTGAGGATTGATGTTCATGGGTGTCTGTCCTGCGTTTTCTCCTATAACAGAATAAAAGGTGACTATTTTAATTCCTTTAAGTTCTTGAAGAGCTGACAGCTCTCATATCATTAACACAGTCCTTACATTGAAACAGAAGATTATACTGCTACCGGTCTAAAACAGTTCATCTCTGAAAATTGTCAGCTGCCACGTTACTGAAACTGAGTTTGTGGGTGCTCGCTCAGAAGATATGCAGATGGAGAGTGCCTGGGTGGCTCAGCCGGCTGAGTGTCCGACTTGGGCTCAGGTCGTGATCTCGCGGTTTGTAGGCTCAAGCCCCACGTCGGGCTCTGTGCTGACAGTTCAGAACCTGGAGCCTGCTTCAGATTCTGTGTCTCCTTCTGTCTCTCTGTCCCTTCTCTGCTCGTGCTCTGTCTCTCTCTCTCTCTCTCTCAACAAACAAACAAACAAAAACATTAAAAAAGGGGCGGGGGAGAGGGATGCAGGTGCTGGGTGAATCCTTCCCTCCTGGGTAGACGTGTGCAGGATGGATAAGCCCAGCAGATAGCAAGGCACTGTGGATCCGACCTGTGATCTGCACCTTCCCATGAGAGCTACATGAAGAGCTGTTTTGTGAAAGGCTAGAGAGGCCCTCCCTGTAATAAATACCTTATTGCAGAGCTATATTCTAAGGATTTAATTGTAAGCTCATATTTACCCACGTCATCCCTCTTTATGCTCAAAGACAGTACTGAGGAGTTTCCTTTCACCATGTTATTAAAAAGCTGTCTTCATTGATGGCTCTAGGGATCATTTTAAAAGTATTTTATAAGGTGAGTTCTGCAAGAGAGAAGGAGAGGGAAGATCCCAAGCAGGCTCTGTGCTGCCAGGGCAGAGCTCAACAGGGCACTCAAGCTCACAAACTGTGAGATGACACTTGATCCAAAACCAAGAATTGGACACTTCACGCACTGAGCCACCCAGGCACCCCTATTTTTTTCTAAAACAGGAAAAACAAGTTTATCCTCAATAATAATATCTTTTTTTTTAATGTTTTATTTATTTTTGAGAGAGAGAAAGTGACAGAGCATAGGTGGTACTGGGTAGGGGCAGAGAGAAAGGGAGACACAGAGTCCAAAGCAGGCTCCGGGCTCTGAGCTGTCAACATGGAGCCTGACGTGGGGCTCGAACTCATGACCCAGCAGGTCATGACCTGAGCTGAACTCAGATGCTTGACCAGCTGAGCCACCCAGGTGCCCCAATAATAATATCTTTCATCACTGTCTAATATCCATTTAGATTTTGTCTTGTATTATTACATGTCCTGAGTTTTCTTGTCTTCATAAATTCTCTCTTACCCTTTTTCTCTGTCTCCTGCTGGTTACATAGTAGCTTACAATTCTCTTTGCTTGCATATTTAAAAAACGTTTGTCAAGAAGATCTACGTTACAGGGCGCCTGGGTGGCGCAGTCGGTTAAGCGTCCGACTTCAGCCAAGTCACGATCTCGCAGTCCGTGAGTTCGAGCCCCGTGTCGGGCTCTGGGCTGATGGCTCAGAGCCTGGAGCCTGTTTCCAATTCTGTGTCTCCCTCTCTCTCTGCCCCTCCCCCGTTCATGCTCTGTCTCTCTCTGTCCCAAAAATAAATAAACGTTGAAAAAAAAATAAAAAAAAAAGAAGATCTACATTCCATGATATAAGCAAGCACAAGGTTGATAACAATGTTTTGAGGAATTTGTTTGGTTGACATGATCTGCATGTATTACTTGTATTTTTTTCAGTCTATTGCATACCTTACCATTGTCTCTTAAAATATGTTGTATAAAAAAATAATAAAGTAAGTCCTGCGGATCACCCATCCTCCACATACACACACACCTGGCACCCCACAGCTATCTACTTTTCTCACAATGCATGTGAGTCACACTGCACATGAGCATATTAAGGTTCTGAGAAGTCTTGTTGTAAAGAAACTGGTTTTATTTTGTTTAGGCCACTATTACCTAATAAACCCATTTAATCATCCAATCCTATTGTGGCAGAATTTATATCCTAATGGAACTGGAGTCCACAGAACACAATTGAGAAAATGCTGTTCTAGAAAAATGAGATGCCTGGGATATGACACGAACGACACATGTTCTTTATGAATAATACTGTAGGAGAAAATGTACTGACCTTGGTGGCAGTGGACTGAGCTTTTTAGCTGTGTGACCTTAGACACACTTAATTTGTCTGAATCTCAGTGTATCCATCTGAAATTGGGGCTGTAGGTATCTTCTTCCCATAATGGAATAAAGCACCATATAATGTCCGGTTCCAGGAATCACCCATATATACAAACTTATACAAATACCCACATACAATAACTATGGATTATGCTGAGAAAGAAAAACCTGGGAACTCCGTCACTGTTGCTTACACAATATCAGAACAACTGATTAATTCAAATAGCCCTAATCAATTCTGAAGGGATAAAATAGACCTCAGAGACTGAGGGGCATCGCTAACTAAGGCCAGCTTCCACCCCAGAAGCATTTGTAAGAAACTTGTTAGATTAGCTTTTGTGTCTTGTAAGTACATTAGCCTTTCTGGAAAGGGTTCACAGAAATTTCATTATTCTGAGCAAAACCGGAGAAAATTCTTTCTAACCATATGCATTTACCAAGGAGAAAAATCACATCTTTCTGAGTGATGAGGGAAACATAATCAAACTTGCATTTTATTTTGGTGATAGTAAAGCTTAATGGCTCTTCTATAACTCATACAGTATCAGTGACTCTTGGCAATATTTTAGAGGATTTTCTTTGCAAAAGGCAGTAATTTGAAAAATTAAATCACGTTTGACATGCCCTCAATATAGTGTTACTGATATTGAAAAACAGTATCAAAATAGAACAGAAAACCCAAAATAACTTTTACTACCCACTGGAATGTAACAGATGGAAACAAGGCTTACAAAAATGATCTACCCTGAAAAACTATCTGATCTAAAATGCTGGGTGTCGTTTTTCCTCATCTCCAGTTAAAACCATTCATCTCTATTGATTTCCCATGAAAATGTTGTCATCATAATACAATTTACTTTTAGCCAAACACAATCTATTTTAAAGAATTTCTGTTATCCTTTCTTCTCAGACATGGAAAGCATGAGGAGACTAGTTATAAGAACCTTCACTAAGGTTAACAATTTTAAAATCACTCTCTTTGGACCAACTTTGCAATCTCGGAGGGATATTTTTGGCCCTTGCCGTTTTATACATTTAAAAAGTGGGAGAGACAAAAAAACAGGCAATTCTTAAAAAGATATGTTCTTCCAATTCTTTCTCTCTCTAAGCGCTCTGAGAGAGACGGGGGTAGATGTTTATGTTGCTACTAAACTGAAGGGAGCACTATTTCTATTTCTCTTTTGTGAGCAGTAAGAGTTGTACATTCTTTCTAAGAAAAACAAAAAACAAGGGACCTCACGAAACTGAGCAGTGTTACTGTATTTTTTAAAAATATTTTCATAGACTCATTTTCAGGTTATTAAGTGTAAAAGAAACAGATATCCCTCTTTTTTAAAGTAGTTAAAACATCGATGATTTGTATTATCAATTTTTAGAAGTAATTTCCTAGTAAGCTTGTGGCATTAGAAACTACTAGAAGAATTTTTCTTTAGTGAAATTAGTTGGAACATTTATTAATGAACATAACAAATATTTTTCCAGAATTAAATATGAACCGTGACTACGTGTTTAAAAAAACACGTATGAATATTCTGGAAGAGTGGATGACTTCCCAGCCTTTACTCTATTCCCTACCGCATCCAGTTATGGGTTGCATGTGTGATTTGCAAAGGGAGTGCTCAGCTGGCTTGTTTCCATTCATCATGTGGTCAGTGAATCTAACAGACATTTTCTAGCCACACTTGAGCTGTGCCCACCGCCAGCTGGTCCTCCAGGTTTATGCCTACTTCCTTGAAAGCCTTCACAGACATGACCCTAAATTCCCCAGGCTGACGCTCACTTAACCAGGATAACTTGGAAGCCTAGCTTTATCAAGTTCAATTTGTCCTTACTTCAGCCTCTCAGAAGGGGAGAAGAGAACTTTGGGCCAAGCTCTGTGATCTCACGACTCCCCACAATTCCATGAAGTAAGCACATTACTCCCACTTATAGGCGAGAAATCCAAAGCCCTGGCAGGTTCTATCACTTTCCCAAAGTCACTACCGAGAAGTAGAGAAACAAAGATTCACCTTGCGTTGCCTATCTACAAAGACTATATTCTTTTCATTATATCACGTAATTCCATATTTTGGCTTCAAAACATTCCCTACTTACCTACTTGAGGTCATTTTTAGAAGCCATAGAATGAACCCATCTTTCTTTCTTTTCTTTTCTTTTTTTTTTTTTAATGTCAGGTTTAGATTTAGAGCTCCTGAGTCTTTTCTTATTTAACTTTTGGTTTTTATCTTTACTGGCTTCCCAGTGTTTAAAAGATGAAAGCAAACAATTATTAAATGTAGGAAGGAGCTACTTCATAAGGCTGTTCCAAAGAGGACACAATAAATCTCACACTAAAAAATAGAGAGATGAAGAAAGTAAGGGAGGGAAGCAGGAGGGAGGGAGAAAACCTAAGTAATAAATCGAAGAACAACAAAACAAACACTTCAAACTATTCTTGTATGACTCCTCACAAGAAGGTCTGTGCAATCGTCCAAACACGTCAATGACGAGGTGCAGGGAGACCCCAAAGCAGCTGGTCCATCCAACCCACTTCACTCGTAAGGTGCCCAGTTGAGTCTGACTCTTGTCTGACCAGTAGTTTAGCTTCAGAGCACAGAGAGCAGTCATCTAAGAGCACAGTGTAACAGATACAGGCACTGTGGATGATGGCACTGGGGAGAGGACTTCTTTTCATCACGGACAATTCATTTACTATCCTCAGTGATGATGGAGGGGAAATTTGAATGAATAATTGCCAACGGTGGACTCCTCAGCCGTCATTTATTTTTGGTTCTAGACTATCTTCTGGGAGTTGAGCACTTTATGATTTAATCTAGATTTGGCTAATAAGACCAAATTTGGCTTTTGCAAGTGAAGGCCTCACTCCTGGAGAAGAAGAGGAGACGTGACCAGAAGCCAGCTGGGGCCTGGCCTAAAGGTGGGGCAGGTTGGGGACTAGGTCACTAGGTCAAAGTTACCCTGACTCTTCTTTTATATATATATAATTTTTTTTTTTTAATTTTAGAGAAAGAGAGAGAGGACACAAGCAGGGAAGAGGGATGGGGTGGGGGAAAAGAGAGAGAGAGAGAGAGAGAGAGAGAGAGAGAGAGAGAGAGAGAGAATCCTAAGCAGGCCCTTCACTTAGCATAGAGTCCAACACGGGGTTCAATCTCACGACCTTGGGATCATGACCTGCATTGAAATCAAGAGTAGGAGGCGCCCCCCCCCTCAAAAAAAGAGTCGAATATCAAATCATCAAATGCTCAACCAACTGAGTCACCCAAGTGCTCCCTTTATTTTTTTCTTAAAATTTTAGAGAGAGACTGACTTCTTTTTTTATTGTTGTTTTTTTTTTTTTTTAATTTTTTTTTTCAACGTTTATTTATTTTTGGGACAGAGAGAGACAGAGCATGAACGGGGGAGGGGCAGAGAGAGAGGGAGACACAGGATCGGAAACAGGCTCCAGGCTCTGAGCCATCAGCCCAGAGCCCGACGCGGGGCTCGAACTCCCGGACCGCGAGATCGTGACCTGGCTGAAGTCGGATGCTTAACCGACTGCGCCACCCAGGCGCCCCTATTGTTGTTTTTTTTAATGTGTATTTATTTTTGAGAGAGAGAGAAAGGGAAAGAGCATGAGTGGAGTAGGAGCAGAACGAGACAGAACCCGAAGCAGGCTCCAGGCTCTGAGCTGTCAGCACAGAGCCTGATGCGGGGCTCGAACTCACTAGATGGGAGATCATGACCTGAGCCGAAGTCGGACACTTAACCGACTGAACCACCCATGAGCCCCTGACTCTTCTTTTTAATTGCTGAGGGATGTTACCATGTTGGGACTTGGAGCTGACAATTTAGAATCTTCTGAGTTGCTTAACTTTCCAAATGCCCACTACCAATTGCTCTCCAAATGCAGCAAATGACATGAAAAGATATGAAGTCCGACTTCACAAGAGAAAAAGTGGCCCATATATTACAACTGCAAGCTAGAAGGGCATAAATATTCCACTGTGGAAGAATGGCAGAGTAGACAGTGTGGCATTAATGCAATTGTGAGGCTATATGAAGGAAGCAAGGAAGGAAGGTGGGGGGGGGGAGGAAAGGAAGAAAGAAAGAGGGGAGGAGAGGAAGAATGAAAGGGAGGGAGGGAAGGGAGGGGAGGGGAGGGGAGGGAAGGAAAGAAGGAAGGAAGGAAGGAAGGAAGGAAGGAAGGAAGGAAGGAAGGAA
>NW_024412400.1:44418806-44486354 GCF_014898765.1 Herpailurus yagouaroundi
GAAGGAAGGAAGGAAGGAAGGAAGGAAGGAAGGAAGGAAGGAAGGAAGGAAGGAAGGAAAGAGGGTCTTGGGTGGCTCAGTTGGTTGAGCGTCCAACTTTAGCTCAAGTCATGATCTCATGGTTCATGAGTTTCAGAGCCTCTCATCCAGCTCGCTGCTGTTAGCTTGTGTTCTCTCTCTCAAAACTAAATAAACATTTTTCAAAAAAAAGAAAGGAAAGAAAGGAGGAAAGGGAGAGAAGGAAGAAGGGCGGGAAGGGAAGGAAGAAAGAGGAATTTAAAATTCCGTGCCATACATAAAACTGCATTTGTATAAACTGTGGAAGAAAGGACTAGAATTTATTAATAGTGCCTGAGGTTTGGGTGGCTTTTCAGTTGTCACTTTATGTTATTGTTGAGATGACGTGTTTCTGGTGGGATGCAGAACAGAGAGGACCAAGGGGGCGATGCAAGCGTGCAAACACACTGCAAGTACCCGCAGGCTTTGCTCTCACCTGTGTCCATCTCGTCCACGTTGCTGAGGAAGTCCTCTGGGGTCGTCGGGACACTGTAGCACCCTAACCCAAGGCCACTGTCGGTGCTCTGCTCCCTCGAATGATAGGGCCCCCTGGGGAGCAAAATATGGGAGAAACTTCAATGCAAGCCCACGCCAAGAAATTCCAAAATAAAACCACAGGTCACAAAAACCCTAAACTGGTGCAGTTCTCCCATTCTGTCCCGCTTTCCAGGTAATGAAGGGAGGCAGACTTTGCACCTCCCATTAATTTTAAAGCATGCACACCAATGTCAGTGAAATTAAAAGACTGTAGGCAAATAAAATGGGCCTTTCATGGCAAATTGACACTGCTTTCCTTTCTATCTCAAAATAATAAGTTGAACCATGTTCTGCAAATAGAGTATGATGGCATTTACGTAAATTTCTTAAAAAAGAAAACAATGTTCAATATTACTTATGAATGCATACATTAACAACCAAAAGGAAGTATAAAAATATGTGTGATGGATACACCAATTTCTGAATAGTGGCTACCACTAGGGAGGGAAGAAGAGAAAGAGACAGATTTCAGTGGTGGTGGGGATGGGTTTAAATATTAACTATAATACTTAAAAAAAAAAGATCTATGGCAGTATGGCAAATATGAGTGTTGTGTACATGGGTAAATCCTGTTATTTATATTATTCTGCACATTTGCAATATTTCAAGTCAACAATTTAAACAATTTAAAAATTTAAACAATTTAAAAATTCCTTTTCTTCATTATCATGAATTTAAAAATTCCTTTTCTTCATTATTTCACTTACTGTTTGTTTTCACCTCTCTTTCTGTTTTTAAAAACTTTCAGAATTGTATTTGTTTGTTTGCTACAGGCCTCTGCAAGAGCAGAAAAGACACAGGAAATAGAGAACCGCCCTTTACTTGGGTTGAAAAAGCTACAATTAAGGTTTGACTACTTCTACTCATGAACATGTTTCTGGCCAAATTATCTTTTCTTTCTGCTCACATGCTTCATATTTTAAAAACATCATCTCTTTGTTTTAATTAAATTTTTTTACTGTAAAATAGTTTTAGAGCCACGTAGAAGATGTAAAAAGAGTACAGAGTTCCTGTGCACCATTCACCCAGCTTCCCCAAGGACATCTTACATAACCATAGTACAATTACCAACATCAGGAAATGGAGGGCTTCCCTCTATCCCCACCCCACACTTCAAGCTCCCCACCTTTCCCCAACATAAACAAAGACCCATTATACATTAAGACCACATAATAAAGAAAGCAAAAAGAAGTTACTCCAAAATGCTAACTTACCCATTGAGGAAAGGATCTGAGCTATTATTAGTGATGGATCTCATGTCTGGGGTCATGGCTGGCGGGTTGACAGCAGGCTGAACAGTGACTAGAGTCTCGGCTTCCATGGGGAGCTGTCTACAGAGGGCGGCTTCCTACAGAAATAGGACAGTCAGAGGGAGAGGCAAGTTATTCACTCATTTTCACGAGAATTGGAGCAAAGTATGTTTCACATGAAAACCTTCCGCCAAACACAAAGCACTTAACGTTTGTTCCCAATCAGTCAAAATCATCAGGAAATCATTACTGTTCTTTCTCTGGAGAAAGTCTTACTGGCATAAGTCACTTTTGGACATCTACAAAGTTAATGAGAAGGTCCGCGACTATCTACCTCAGGACACTTCTGTAACAACTGTCCCACCCATCCAATTATTTAAATACTCAAATCATATAAAGGCATCGAGACACTTTCTCAGAGACAAGGCTATTTTTATGCCAGATGCTCAGACCAAATCTAAGTCAATCAAAGCAACTGAACTCCTTTGATCTAGCAGGTACATTCTGGTCTTTGCCACAGAGTCAGGCTCTACATCAAATCGTATCTGCATCAACCAGGAGAGCAAAACAACCAGTTAAAAAGTTTGTTAGTCGGTCAGTGTTTCTATTTGGCTAATCATTCTGTTGACCTGATTAAAATGACTGAAGGTTGTGGAACCATGCAGAGCCAAACCCAATCTCACTAACAACAAACTGATAGCATATGGATTTCATTACCAAAAATTAGAATGCTAGAATTATTTTTTTCTTAAGCTGGCATTACTTTGCCAAAAGAAGTCAATCCAAAAGGTTATGAATTTGACTGCAATTACTTTCTCCGGGTAAAACCTCCAGGGAGTCTCTCTCACTTTGACAACCATGAGCAGACATCAAATTCCTTTCAAATTTGCTGCTCTTTCCAGAGAAGAATACTTTTATATGTTTATACTCGCATCCAAAACCAAAGTTCGGCCCTTCCTATATTTATGCCTATCAGTTTCCCACTTTCCAGCCTGAAGTCATTGGTCTTACCATCTCTCAAACCCCAAAACCATGGCTACAATGGCAAACAGAATATTTAGGCCATCTAAATTACGGTATCTTTGTTAGATCTCTTCCAGCCCTAACATGCTATGATTTTAGAGAGTAACTGCTGTCTAGACAAGTCTAGTGAAGTCATCGGCAATAAAAACTTTCGGTTACTAGAGTTCATTGTACTGTTACGGGGAGTTATGGTAGCGTGACTCTTATAAAACATGAGACACCTGATTGATAAGAAACTGCATTGTTAATTTGTATTGAAATAAACACACTGGCTAGAAAGGACCTCTGGCTCACTTCTGTTCTGGTTGCAAATAACCAGAATACTTAACAAATTTTCTCCAGTAATCAAAAAAAAGCAAACCAAAAAAAAAAAAAAAAAAAAAAAAAAAAAGGAAGTTAAAAAAAGTCTTTTTTAATGTTTATTTATTTTTGAGAGAAACACAAGAGTGCAAATGGGGGAGAGGCAGGTAGAGGGAGACACAGAATCCAAAGCAGGCTCCGGGCTCTGAGCTGTTAAGACTGAGCCCAACGTGGGGATTGAACCCACAAACTGCAAGATCATCACCTGAGCTGAAGTTGGACGCTTAACCGACTGAGCCACCCAGGTGCCCCAAATGGACTTTTTTTTTTTTTTTAAGGTTGATTTTAGTTCATAATTCCAATCTTGGAAGTACTTTCTGAATAGATCTAGAAAAATTAAGTTGTTTTCTGATAGTTGTTTTTACATTGTAGGAAATGTGCATTAGAAAACTTATTCTCCAACCAAAGCTTACCGAGGACCTCATAGAGAACCTGAACCTGAACCTGGTGTGAGAAGACCAGAGTCCACCATGCACACTCATACACACAAACCAGTCTGAAAACATCTAGTCAATGATAAGATTTCTACTTCTTTGATTTTTTAATTTTTTTAACTTTTCTTTTTAACGTGTGTTTATTTTTGAGAGAGGGAGAGAGAATGGGGGAGGTGCAGACAGAGAGGGAGACAGAAGATCTGAAGCTGGCTTTGCACTGACGGCAGAGAGCCCAACTCAGGGCTTGAACTCACAAACTGTGAGATCATGACCTGAGCCAAAGTCAGACGTTTAACTGACTAAGTTACCCAGGCACCCCTCTAGTGTTTTATAAACTGTGAATGCAGAGATCCTGTGGTCAATAAACTTCACGACATAAAAAATCAACTTTAACTAGCACATTCTATTTTCTAACCATTCTAAATAAATGTGGGGTTTACCCTTAAATGGTATGCTTTTGAACATACAAGTTGAAGAGACTGCTGCATTTCCTTATATCTGACAAAATTTTTTCACCATACATCTTTTGTTTAATTTTATCTATTTATTTTGGGAGAAGAGATAGTTCGTGGGAGGGGCAGAGAGAGAGAGAAAGAGAGAATCCTAAGCAGGCTGGGCACGCTCAGTGCGGAGCCCAATGCAGGGCTCGAACTCACAAACCGTGAGATCATGACCTGAGGCAAAATCAAGAGTCGGAAGCTTGGGGCGCCTGGGTGGCGCAGTCGGTTAAGCGTCCGACTTCAGCCAGGTCACGATCTCGCGGTCCGTGAGTTCGAGCCCCGCGTCAGGCTCTGGGCTGATGGCTCAGAGCCTGGAGCCTGTTTCCGATTCTGTGTCTTCCTCTCTCTCTGCCCCTCCCCCGTTCATGCTCTGTCTCTCTCTGTCCCAAAAATAAATAAACATTGGAAAAAAAAATTTTTTTAAATAAAAAAAAAAGAGTCGGAAGCTTAACCGACTGAGCCACCCAGGCGCCCCTCTCACCATGTGTCTTAAGAATACTGGTTGAATTTCCAATACCAATGTGGTCTGAATTTAAATACAATAAGAATTATTTGTGGAACTTTACTGGATAAAAATTATACACGTACATAATACATATGAACTATTTGTCTTCTATAATAACATGAAAGTAAAATGTTTAAATTAAAAGAAAAACTATCAAAAACTAGCTATAAAATATATAAATTAAACTTTCCTCTTCATTTAAATTATTGCTGGCATATTTCAAATAGATACAATATAAATTTTTACAAGACCGCTTGTGTGTGATTAAATACATAAATAAAATTCAAAAAGACTATAATAACCAAAGTTGAAATAACCTATACTATATTGGGGAAAACGTTTCACTGTGCCATCTGCCAATTCACATCTGTTCCCCCTATTTTAAATTAAAGATAATTGAAGTTCCATTCCTCAGCATCGTCATTTCCCCGACTATTTTGAAGGCTTGACCCCACGTCATCAAAAGAGGCAATGCTATGTTCTGTCTGTAGGGGGCTCACATTATCATTTTCCACCTTCAAATGACTGACAAATGAGAAAGAGTACAGAAAGCGTGTTGAATGTACCTGAATAATAACTTTGAGACATCAATCATACTTGACTGAGTTAGAAAGTTATTATAGGGGGCAATACTCTTTCCAAGATTATTCTTGGATGACAAGTCATTCCACACAGCAGTCAAATAAGATCATGTTGGGCCCCTGCTCTACACCCTTCTGGATGGTGCCCCACAAAGCCCAATGTGCCAGCCCTGTCTGCTTCTCCTCCTGTGTCTCTGACATGCTCCCCTCACTCACTCCCTTCCCAGTGCTCCTCCCACTGCCATCATCTGTACCATGTGTTCCCTCTACTTGGAACGTTCTCCTCGGATCTTCCCAAAGTTCATATGTCACCTACTATCTGCCTCCTACAAATGCTACCTCTTCAGAGACTGCATGAAAGTTTCTTCATAGCAACTTAAGTATTTCTTTTTTTTTAAATGTTTTTTCTACGTTTATTTATTTTGAGAGACAGAGCATGAGCAGGGGAGGGGCAGAGAGAGAGGGAGACACAGAATCTGAAGCAGGCTCCACGCTCTGAGCTGTCAGCACAGAGCCCAACTCGAGGCTTGAACTCAAGAAACATGAGATTCTGACCTGAGCCAAAGTCGGATGCTCAACTGACTAAGACACACAGGTGCCCCACAACTTAACTATTTCTCTGTCTTTCCCATTAGAATGTTAGAAAACTCCATGAGAGAAGGTATCTAATTTGTCATGTTCACAACTATATCCTCACTGCCTGGAACAGTCTAGGCCTATAGTAGGTACTCAATAAGTATTTAATGAATACTCAATAAGTTCAATAAGGTACTCAATAAGTTCAATGAATAAATGAAAAATATTACTAGACTTCAAATGGGAATATTTTAAATTGTGATTAGTAATAAAAGAAAAAATACACTAAGAACATTCAATTCTCATCTTCTATCACAAATATGAGTGAAATAACGCCCTATGTATACATATCTCAACTAGCCAGGCACAAACTCCATCCTTGTGTGATGATCCCACTGCTCTCTTTCCTGCTCCTAAGACAGAAGATAAGCTGGAGGGCAGAGTGGTCAGAAGCAGGAATTCTGAGGCCAGGTGCTTGGATGTGAACCTTGGCTCTGCCGTCTCCCAGCCAGTTAACCTCTCTGTTCCTCATTTGGAAAGAGAGGATAATGACAGCTTCTACCCACACAAGATCATTTAATAAATGTTAACTAAGTAATATTATTATTACCTCATGTTCTGTATCCAATCCCAGAAAACAAAAGCAAAAATAAAAACAATCTCAGAAACCACAGTATTGTGTGGAACTGATCCACACTGAGTGGTTTGACATTTCTTCCCGGTCAACTTTCACCTTGGAAGGATTAAACCCGAGTGAAATTCATCATGATGAGTCAGCAAAGCTAAGAAAACAATTTTCTTTCTTTCTTTCTTTCTTTTTCTTTCTTTCTTTCTTTCTTTCTTTCTTTCTTTCTTTCTTTCTTCCTTCCTTCCTTCCTTCCTTCCTTCCTTCCTTCCTTCCTCCTTCCCTCCCTCCCTCTTTTAAATAAGGAGAGGTCTGTAAACTTCTTTATATAACATAAATAGTTTTTAATATACACGGAGAATAGCGAGGAGTTTCACTTCACTTAATTATGTAAGTTCCATATTTAGAATTTTTAAAAGTCTACCTTTTTTTTGAATGAAAATATTTTCCTATTTCTGCTCATGAATTAAAGGAGGAAAAAAGAGCAGTACAAACCCCAAAGTTTGGAAATAAAAAGACTAACATCACTAAGAGGTCCACATCCAAACAAGGGAGGATTTATTTAAAAAAAAAAAATTAGGTATAAAATTAAATCCCAGACTCAGTATGATTTTGGCTGCCACATGACATCTGCTGTCCTACATGCCTGACTTTGGTTTGACCAAGAAGCAGCAGTCAAGACTGACGAAGGTAAAATAGCTAAACCACAGGCAGAAGTGGTGGCAGCGGAGTAAGCAAACGGATGTGGAAACAGAGGCTCAGTCAGCCAAGGTTGGTCTAGGCCTAGACTCAGGCCACCAACTCAGAGAGTGGGTGTGGCAGCTGCTTTAGCCTGAGCTGAGGCCCCAGCTCCCCCTAGTCCAGGCAGGAGAACAAAGGCTAGGCTGGAGGCACATCTGAGCTTCTTGGTCTCACTCTCACCTCCCATTCCCACTCCAGTCCAGTAGGTATATGCACAGATGCCTTCCCAGGTACCCCCACCCTGTCCTCTCGGACAAGTCTTCCGTTTCCTAGACTCCTCGTACTTCGGGTCCCTCTTCACTTAGTTCTATCTCCCCCACCCTTTGAGGTTCTGTTGTTCCATCTTTTCCAGAATGCCTTCCCTGACCACCAGAAGCACAGCAAGCCACCAGCTTTCCCTCTCCTGGCCCTGGACTTCTGAATACATGTATCCAGCTGGGATCTGAAACCCCACATCTCACAATGCACTCCTCATCTGGCCCCAAAGCAGCACTTCCTGGCTGACTTTAAGCCTTCACCTAAAGCTAACACCACCTATCCCAGCTCAAAATCCAAGTCCACCAACTCCCTCAGCCCCCATAGAAATTCATTCATTTGTACCTGTATTTATTTATTTTTTTTAAATACAACAGAAGCTACCAGGTGCCCAGGTACTGTTCTTGGCAGCAGGGATACAACAATGAGCACAGGCCAGTGCCCTACCTCGCAAAGGATTCTAGAGAGGGAGAAAGAGGTGGACAAGGGCCAAACCTTGTGGGTTCTATCTCCTTGATATCTCCATACTCCAAACCTCCTTTCCATTTCAAGTAGCAGATCAGCACTGCTTCTCTAGATATTCCAAAAGACCTTCCTACCTCCAGTCAACCTCCACATGCAAGGCTACATCCAGGTCTCTGTTCTATACTTTGCAAAGAGTGACCGGAGGAGAAAACTAAGGCTGGAAGGGGTCTGGGTCTCATGACTTACGAAGAAGCAAGGCTCTCAAACTATCATGGACTATCACGTGGAAGAAGGAAGATTCCTTCCACCACAGATTTGATGCAGATCTGATGAAGGGCTTTCCAGCTAATAGTCTTGTTGAGTAGTGGGATTGGCTTTTCTCAATTCTCTGGGCTACTAGCCACTGGAACTCTCAAGCAGTTGATGAGGGTTAAATGCTATCAGACATGTCCAGAGCTTGGCACAAGAGAGAAAGTGTCCTTGGAATTGGAAAGACTGCAGTTCAAATCCCAGCTTGGCTACTCCCTACCTATAACATCTTGGGCTAAATTCTTAATCTTTCTTGACAGTTTATTCATCTGGGGGGAAAAAAAGACTGCTTATAAAACAGTCATCTTGCAGGGCTGTTAAAAAGATTTAAAAGCACATTTATAAAGAACCTGGCCCACTGAGGCAGTCAACAGAATAAGTTACTGATAGTGTTACAGGTTTGAGGAGGCAGAGATGTTGGCCAACTCTTGCATATCACTTACTATGTGCGGAGCTCTGTTCTGGGCACTTTAGCATTTCATCCTCAGGACAACCCAACTGTCTCCATTTTACAGATGAGAAAACTGAGGCTTGGAGAAGTTAAGCAACCTTCCCAAGATGTATCTCCAGAGTCTGTTTTTGTATCCACCACACTGACAGTGTGTGGCAGAGAAAGAAAAACCAAGGGTTGAGGTCAGGAGACCTCCACGTTTTAGCTCTTTCACCTACTGGCTGTGGGACGTAGGCAAGTTATTTCATTTCTCTGAGCCTATTTTCCCAGCTAAAAAATGGAAATACCAACCCCCTTCCTTTAGGCAGTTTAGAGGAGGACTGGATGAAACAGCTTGTTTATCTGTCCTGAACACAGTTTCCCTCCCTGAACTGGACATATTTTATGCTCCTTTTCAACGTATATGGGTGGAGCTAGTGTCCTGGGAATTCACAACACATCAAGTTGTAAGTTCAGATTTTAAAGGCCAGTTTCAGAAAGATCTGGAAAACTGCCCTTAGTAACCCCACCCTTACCCTTCTCTACCACAACTTTATTTTTCTCTATCCAAGCTGAGGGTGGAAAGACTGTTGCAAAATAAGGGCCTGAGAATCTCTTTCAAAGTTTGTGGTTGTTCATCCAGGTCCCTGAGACGAATAATTATATGTGGGTTAAAAAAAAAAAAAAAAAAAACAACGCACACACACACAACAACAACAACAACAACAACAACAACAACAACAAACTCCTTTCCTAGCAGCTGGGGAAGGGGGTGGGTATAAAACAGAGTGAGGGATGTGAAACACAAATGCTGATTTGTAAGTTGAAGATGTCCCGGGAAGCAAACCTCAAAGCTCCTTCCCTTCCAGCTCCCCACTGGCCTACAGCTTGCCTGTGGAATAAATCAACAGAGGAGGTGAGAAAGTAAACAGCAGTTGAAAGCATCCTGCAGCCCTGTCCATCCTTGGATGAGGGCATGCCTGCAGCCAGCCAGCTCCTGCCCTCACTGGAATGTACTTCAAAGAGAAACAAATGACAATAACCCCTTCTGAGGGCGCTCTGTTTGATTCTAGCGTGTGTGGCCAGGGATTCTACAAAACTGGAAGACTGGCTTGTTTTAATTATAAAGGGTGGGGTGAGTAGAAACAAATGAAAAAATAAAATAAAATAAAGACAATATTTTGAAATCCTAACATTAAAATAGTTACTCTGGTACAGAAGAGTTGCTGTCTCTGCCAAAACCCTAAGGGACTTGAGGGAGAATGCTGAATTATTTACCTTCTTTAGAGGAAAAAAAAATTTTCCCAATGTAAATTTCTTTTTAACTCTATGCCAAGAGATTCTAGAAAGTCATTGTCACATTTCCTGGAGCCTCCCTTTTTCAAATACCTCATCATACATTCTCAGCTGTCAGACTGCCGCTATGAAAGAACAGTCGAAACTCTCACACTTTGGGGAAAACATTTGTTGAGTCCATTGATTACCATGGCCTGTTTGCTGATCTTTCCATTCAGTATGTATACAACTATCTTGTGTTATTCTATAACCTCTGTTGCTCCTTAGAATCATATTAAGGAAAGCATTACAATTTAGATATTCTCTCTTCACTAAGAAAAAAAAAAAAAAAAAACCAACAACAACGGCTGAATGGACTTTGAAATGGTCTATTTCTTCATACCCTGGTGATCTTATTAAGATCAGAAGTATGAAGCTGTGTTTTTCCTTTGGGCAAGCTTGGTGACCCTCTATTTTATTTTATTTTATTTTTTTTAATTTTTTTTTTCAACGTTTATTTATTTTTGGGACAGACAGAGACAGAGCATGAACGGGGGAGGGGCAGAGAGAGAGGGAGACACAGAATCGGAAACAGGCTCCAGGCTCTGAGCCATCAGCCCAGAGCCTGACGCGGGGCTCGAACTCACGGACCGCAAGATCGTGACCTGGCTGAAGTCGGATGCTTAACCGACTGCGCCACCCAGGCGCCCCAATGACCCTCTATTTTAAACATGTGTTCAGTTTATACCGTTTTTTAAAAAGGGTCCTTGTAAAAAGAATTGATATTATTTCTCAACAACATAGGAGCACCGAGACATTTTAGAAAACGGAGTGTTTGCTGGGACTTGTAGACAAACGAAAACACTGACAGAAGTTAGAATTGAAGCTCTCTAGAAAGGAGGGACCACGTCTGTGTGCTCACTGCCGTGCACAGTACCTGGAGCGTTTGTTGAACAAATGAATGAATGAACTTAAGTAGCTCGGCTATCATAGGTAGATTTACATATTGGTTGGACAACAGTCGACCCTGAAACCTAATTCTATGAAACGCTTTTCGAAAAGTTACATTATACCTTCTGAAGCAAAGACTCTTTATGAAACAGCCACCATTTATGCTTCACGACCTGCCATCATATGACACTTTTTAACCCCTCTACATAGCTATTCTTCACATGACAAAAACCAGACTTCAGATCCTTCTCTCAGAGCAATGCTGCTCAGGGCCGGGTGTGTCCCTCCTGGGCCCACAGTCAGGAATGGCTGCTCGAGGCCGGCCAGCTGGCCAGCCAGACCCCGTAGTGGCTGTCAGGCCTAACAGAAATCTGTGAGAGCAGCCAGAAGAACTCCAAAAGAGGCCTCCCGCCCAAACCCTCTGTCCCCATCCCCGTTGCCCTGGCAACGAGAGGCCAGGCTTAGTCAGCAGTTTTGTTTGACAAGCTACATTCTCCCGTCCACGTCCACGGAGCTCCAATTATGAGAGAGACAAGGGTAAAAGCACAGCTGAATTCATCTAGGAATAATAATGGTTTCTCAACAAGACAGGCCCTGAGAAGGGACAAGGGGGAGCGAAGGCTTCTCCACTTAAGAATCTTCCAGGGGGCTGACAGGAAGTCCTTGAGGTTAAAATCTTCAAGGCAGAAGCCCCCCCCCCCCCCCCAGCTTCATATTTAAAAGAATAATACACATGAAAAGAAATACTCTGCTTAGATAAAGTCACGACTCTGTTTTCATGTCAAGGGATTGTTCTGCTCGATGAGTAAATAGTGACTGAGAGGCCTGTTTCTCAATTTCTTACCAGTTACCAAAATTTTCCATTTCATCGGGTAAAGTTGCAAACATGCCCTCAATAACTGTAGAATATTCTGTTACAGCTTAAAAATCACAGTAGTTGCTCAGTATCATAAAGGGCATGTTTGGTTCACGGTATTTTGAAAATTATGTCCAGCCCCGTTGTGGAAAGGATCCCAGGCAGCTTACAATACATACAACCAAAGTCACGGCACAACTTCTACGGCTGATACACAATAAATAAATGACTTCCCGATATATTAAGAAGAAGAGATAACAAAATGGGAGTATGACATGCTACCAGTTTTGTTTTAAAAAAACACAGCATACACACAGATACATACAAAGACTGGAGAGAAATCACCAGCATCTTCACAGCCACCGTCTCAAAGTAAGAGTATGAGTGATTCTTATGTTCTTGTTGTTGAGTATTTTAAACATTGTTTTACAATGAATGTGTTTTGTCTTTCTTGTATGATGATTTCACTTTATTATTATTTTAATTATATATAGTAAAATTCACTCTGTGGTAGGCACTTCTTTTTTTATTTTTTATTTATTTTATTTATTTATTTTTGAGAGAGAGAGGAGGGTGCAAGTAAGCAAGGGACAGAGAGAGAGAGAGAGAGAGAGAGAGAGAGAGAGAGAGAGAAGCGGGGCTCACCAGAAGTGGGGTTCGTGTTTTACCCGAAGCAGGGCTCGTGCTCACCTGAAGCGGGGCACAAACTCACCCAAAGCTGGGCTCGAGATCACTGGATGTGGGACTCAAACTCACGAACTGTGAGATCATGACCTGAGCTGCAGTCAGATGCTTAACAATTGATCCACCCAGGGGCCCTGCGGTGTACATTTCTGAGTTTTGACAAATCCATGGGGTTGTGAAATAGCTACCCCAATCAAGCTACAGAACTGTGCCACCAGCTCCAAAATTCCCTGGTGTTGCCCCTTTGCAGGCAGCCCCCCAACCCCCAACCCTGGCAGCCACTTCCATTCTCTGTTCCTATAGTTTTGCCTTTGTCCAGAATGTCATATAAATGGAGTCATACAGTGTATGTTCCTTTTTTGGACCCGCCTCTCTCACTTAGTGCATGCTTTCTTTCATCTCAATCAGAAAAAAAAAAAACCTAGTCAATTATATCTTTAATAAATTTAAAACATTATATTTTTCTCATTAAAAAGAAAAAAAATGTCACAAACTGAATTCAAATTTATTTTTTAACAATAGGAAGATACTGGGAAGCACAGCTTCAACTGAGATTGCTTTCTTTTCTAGAGTTGCCATTTTGCTCATCAACTTGAAGCTGCCTCTTCGTGTTTGGGAATCTTCGCAAAATAAAACTCTCATGATCATGGACAAGAGAGAATGTCTGTCACAAAAATTCACTCTCCACAATGTGTGTGATACATGCCCGTTGAAAGCAGGGTAACATTCACTTTCCTACTATGACTCTGTGCCACAGACCTGGCTGGGATTCCCCTGTGCTTGTTTGGGGCACCCCTTAGCTTGGAGCACATGCCAACATTCCAAGATAACTCATCAGTTATCGGATACAAGAAGTTCAACTGTTGCTATAGCAGCCAAGGCAAAGTGTAGGGGCCATTTTTAATGAAACTCTCCTACTTTAGAAGATTTCTGGGGTGCTGGGGTGGTTCCGTCGGTTGAACATATGACTTCAGCTCAAGTCATGAACTCACAGTTCATGGGTTCAAGTCCCATGTTAGGCTCTGTGCTGACAGCTCAGAGCCTGGAGCCTGCTTCAGATTCTGGGTCTCCGTCTCTGTGCCTGCCCCTCCCCCACTCATGCACGCTCACACTTCGTCGCTCAAAATTAAATAAATGTTAAAAAAAAATGTAAAAGAAAGAAAGAAAAAGGAAAGAAGAAAGAGGAAAGGGGCCTCTCTCTTGGAAATTCTCTCGTGATGAATGCAGGTAGGTCAAGGCTGCCTGCAACGCAAGGCCCCCAAGAAGTCAGCCTGTACAGCTCATGCCCTTGGGGAAGCAAGAGGAGAGCCACACTCATTACAAACTGCCCAGGGAGCAAAGACTATTCAGACAGTTGTTGACTACCAAGGGCACGGCAGCGGGACAGGATGAACAACTGGAAGTCTACAGATAATCTTCAGCCCTCATCAGGACCACCATTTCCTCTATCCTTATTCCTGTTTTCTACCAAATTCTAAACGGCAGCTAAACAGGTGAGCCAAGTATCACCTCTATTGACAGTCCATTTCCCTGTCCTTGCCCTGGCCTAAGTGCAAATAGTGAGGCAAAAAAAAAAAAAAAAAAAAGAAGGAAGAGGAGGAGAAGGAGTAAAGAAAACCCAAGATGACAGACATAATCCACACCTGAACAATGAGGCATCTTGGCAAGTGCCCCAGAAAACTATCAGAGAACACTCCAGCACTTTATTGTATGGCCTTAAACAGAATCTTTGACACTGAGTAGCAGGCTGCCTCTGGATGGGAGTGGGGAGACCTTCCACAATTAAAAAGTTTCTTTAGGCCTTTTTTCCTGTATTCCATAATAAAAATAAAAAGACATCAGAACCATCCATTCCATCTTCTTTCCTCCTCCTAACTACAACACACACACACACACACACACACACACACACACACACACACACACAGTGTGAACTATGTGAGCCTCCATGAGCAAATCTGGACGTTTCTCCCCACTGTGCTGTACAGGAGAATTGCACAATATGATGCAGCAAAATGCTCCTAGTCCCACAGCCTCAAGGGATCAGTATTTAATGAACTTGGTTGGCATTTCTGTAATACGAACCATCAATACTACGTTCTGGTTCAAAGGCACCTATGGTTGGAATAAAGGAAACAATTTGGGGCACTCTTCCCCACCCCTTTGCAGAAATACTTTCTGTGGGAAAGAGAGAGGTGGGGCAAGAGAAAGAGAAACACAGAAAGCGGCAGAAACTGAGAAACAAGCAGTTCTTTGCAGAATGGTGATAGCTTTGTGTAAGAAGAAAAAACTCACTAAAGCTTATTTAAATGTAAAACTAAGAGAAAGCTTATAAATGCTACTATAATACTGTTTAATTTGGTATATATTATAAAATAGAAAAAATATCCCAAATGGGATTATTATCCTAAGACAAAAAAATAATACAATTACTTCCTGCTAAGAAACATGATACTGTATATCTAAAAACAGTATAAACAACTGTTACCCTGAAATAACCATGAAAATTCAGATGTAAATCCTCAGGGAAAGAGGCACAACTGTAGTTATATTATGAAGTTGTATTCCTCAAATTCAGAGGACAGTTCTACTGAAGAACAAAACATAATTTATATTCATTGCCCTCATTTTCAAAGGCCGTGTCTAAAGAATTATTTTAATTCACCATGTTTTTAAAACTTCACACAGTATACATACTTTCATCCTCGAATTTATTTCATGAGAAATACATTATTCATTTATAGATGTCAATGTATATTTTTTAAAGTCTGAGATGTAACTAAAAGAAAAAGTTGTGTTTACCATGATATCCCCACAACATTTGCAAGAAAGTTCTCTGGAACAGTTAAAACTACTCATTTCCTTAAACGAGTGAAAGGAAGCCACCCATGTATCTTGCTTCATGTGAGTCAAAAAGGAAAGTCTGAAGAATTAGAACAATAAACGGAAGCTTTCTTCCCTAAAATGTAGCCAGCAAGATTTGTGAGACCTAAAAACATAGGCTACATTAGTTTACAACACAGAAGAAATAATTCTGTTCTCGCACAGACCAAGCAAACAAGGAGGCAGAAAACTGTGGGTTCCTTCAGAGATTGTCTTTTATTCATTTTCTGAAATGCTGCATTGACCCTGACCCGTAGAGAACACACAGCAACATTCTATCCGCTGACTGAGTGACTGACTGACTGAATGAAGAATGAATGAATGGAGTATGGCACAAAGGTGCCTGATCAATACCCACTCTATCAGAGCCCATATGCAAACATTTTCCTTCTCATTCTCCCTCAATTTTCCCTAATTCTTTTTTATGCTCCATGGTAAACCAAAGATGGTTGCAAATTCTTTGTCATTTTGTCCATGGAACATCCCCTTCTACTATCTGCTTTAATCTAGGGCAAATCTGTGATTTCTCTGACCAAGAGCATATGGCAGAAGTGACTTGGTGACAGTTTTCAGAACCAGACCGTAAGACGTTGGCAGCTTTACTTCTTGTTTCTTGGAACATTCTCTTTGGGAGACCCACGCTGCTATGCAATATGTCCTACTAGTCAGACTGCCTTGCTAGCTAGAGATGCCATATTTAGATGCTCCAGGTTTTAGTACCAACCAAGCCCAGTCTTCCAGCTATCTTCATCATGATGCCATGCACTTGAGTAAAGCCATCTTGGACCCTCCAGACCAACCCCCCCACCAGTTGAATAGCACTAGGCGGCCTTTGTCAATACTATGTACAGCAGAATTCTACATGCTGAGATCTGTTCAGATTCCTGACCTACAAAATTGTGGATATAACAACATGGCTATTTTTAAGCCACTGTGTTTTGGGATAATATGTTACACAGCAATAGATAAGTGGAACACAGTCTTCCTTTCCTTCTAACGATTAGCAGTAGAACTCAAAGGCAGCATGCTAACACCTCTAGTCCTTGTACTCATATGTTTGGCTACAAAGACAATGCAGGTAGATGCTGGGAGAAAAAACTGGGTTCTACTCATACGGTTTGGAGTAGGCTTTGGGCCTTTAATGCTTCTAGAGAAAGATTTACCCTGAAGGCTAGCAGCCACCTACCCTCCAGCCTTGGCACCAAAGATCACGGAGCCTCCAGCAGGCACCACAGAAGGCCATACCTGCCTCATGAGCTCCTCTTGGCGCATTCTAATCCTCTCTCTCTCCATCTGGATCCTCTGAAGCCGAAGCTTCTGCTGCTGCTGCTGTTGAGTGGTCAATGCATTGGGCATGCTCATGAGCCCTGCTGGTGGATTCTGAGTAGGGTGGTTCTGCTGGCTCAGGGTAGTGGATGCCATTTGCTGTTGGTGCTGGTGATTCATCACTATAAGAGAGAACGTGCAGGAGATTAATGAACAGGGCCTATAATACCTTATCAAAAAGAGCCCATCTGAATGCTCTGCGCTTTGAAGTATAGATTCCTGAGATTCCTTCCAAAGTACTTTCTTGTTAATCATTAATGTTTAAGTAATTACTACCTTAATTCAATTCATGGAGGCTCAGATATTGGCCCTACTCCTGACTCAATTAACTCAGCATTTGTGCCCTGTTAAAAATTATTTCACACCTTCCCCATGTCTAGAGCGTATTTTAAGCCTTTAAGAACATAGTGGTCAAAAGTAAATTCCACAAATGGTTACCACAACATATGATTTAATTTTCAGTAGGACATCTGGGTGTGTGTGCACTTTCTCAGACAACCTCCATGCTTACAGCAGAGCTAGGAAGGACATGAGATTACAGATACACAATGGTGGACAATAATATCTAGGATGGATGAGTTATTCACAAGCAAAGACGTAAAACAAAGCGCCTAGACTAGGGACCTACACAGAAGCAGGAGACTACTGATGCTTTGTTCACAAAGGGTACCCCCGGGGGCACCTGGGTGGTTCAGCTGGTTGAGCGTCCAACTTTGGCTCAGATTATGATCTCATGATTTGTGAGTTCGAGCCCTGCATCAGGCTCTGTCCAGACAGCTCAGAGCCTGGAGCCCACTTTGGATTCTGTGTCCCCCTCTCCTACCCTGTGTCTCACTCTCTCTCTCAAAAATAAAGAAACATTAAAAAAATTAAAAAAATAATTTTAAAATCCTTCAATAAATTCTATAATTGGCATTCCCACATACAAAAAAAGTATTTTTAAAAAGTGCTAGTTTTTCTTAAAACAATTTACCAGTTAAATGTGCTTAACTTCTGCCTAGGCAATGTCCCATAATAAAGAAAACCATGCTTTTGGTTTCTATTTGCTCTTAGATTAGAAACCAAAACAACATAGAGTTTTATATACTTCATTTCTGAGGAAAAACTCCTGATTTTTGCTACATTTGGGATCACTATCTTTATTTTTTTTTATTTTTTTTTTTTTAAATTTTTTTTTCAACGTTTATTTATTTTTGGGACAGAGAGAGACAGAGCATGAACGGGGGAGGGGCAGAGAGAGAGGGAGACACAGAATCGGAAACAGGCTCCAGGCTCTGAGCCATCAGCCCAGAGCCTGACGCGGGGCTCGAACTCACGGAGCGCGAGATCGTGACCTGGCTGAAGTCGGACGCTTAACCGACTGCGCCACCCAGGCGCCCCGGGATCACTATCTTTAAAAAAGAAAATTATTGGTATCTTTAAGTTTATTCATTTATTTTGAGAGAGAGAGAGTGTGAGTGAGCAGGGGAGGGGCAGAGAGGGGGGGAGAGAGAGAGAGAGAGAGAGAGAGAGAGAGAGAGAGAGAAATTCCAAGCAAGTTCCATGTTGTCAGTGCAGAGCCTGATGCAGGGCTCAAACTCATGAGCCGTTGAGATCATGACCTGATCTGAGATCAAGAGTCGGATGCTTAACCAGCTGAGCCACCCAGGTGCCTAGACATATTTTGTTTAAACTCTAAAGGTTAAATATTTTAGTCTTTGGTTTGCTATATGGACATCACATAGAAACATATTTTATAACTAACTTTTCTTAAATGAATTTTAAAGTAGCCTAATCAACCATATATTAAATGTATATGCAAACCCCTCACACACACACACACACACACACACACACACACACACACACACACACTTGAAAGATACCAACACAGATTTTCTGGAGACAAATTGGTTTCCTCATGCAACAATTAATTCCACTGCAGGAACTTCCTCCGGATGGGGGTAGAGGTAGGGTAAAAACATTCTTTTTTTAAAAATTTATTTATAACCCACTCAAATCTTTATTGCATTTCCTGTGTGCCAGGCACTGGGCTTGTCGTTGGATAAATAGCTCCTGCCCTCACAGGAATTAACAGGCTGTTGGAAGGAATGTGTGAAGAAATGAGGTGAATTTATATGTGGAGCTGTGGAATGCTAGTGTTCGACTTTGTCAGGATTCTTAGAAATTATCTAGTCCATCGCTTTAGTTTGTAGAAGAGATTGAAACCTAGGAGAGGTAAAGGGCTGTGCTCTGGTTAGCAGCAGGTAGAACCAGAGTCAACGTGGAGGCCTCCTGATGTCCTGTCTTACCTGATCTTCCAACCATCCTTGGCCACCCTCTGCCACACCTTACAGTGAAGAACAGTAACAGCTGCTTGAAACTGAGGACAGCCTGCTAACCACGGTTTGCCTTCAATAGCAAGCAAGTTCCCACTGAAACAGCAGGGTCATCAACACAGGGCCCTGGGCCCAGAGCTGTCTGCGTTACAAACGGGAAGGGTTCGAGGAAGGTCCGGAAAGATGGACAACTGTCTGCTGATGAGGACAGGAGCTAACGAGCTCCTGAAGGGGAGGTAAGGATGCTTGTGGAGTACTCTGCCTAATCAGGTGCAGGCTTCCCTTTCTAAACTGAGCTCACCATAAAGAAATCTCACCTTCTGGCACCATTCCTGGCACACAGGGAAACGCAGTAAAACCGTGGGATGAATGAATGGAACCAGCTGGCAATTTCTTATGTTCTCAGTTGGAGAAGAGAAAAGAAGCACAGCCACAATGGATGCAAAATAATGGGAATGAGTGTTTCATTTCTCGAATGAAATTCTAGAAACTGTTAGAGCATTTTACAAACTCTACTAGAAGGCCTGGGTAAGGGGTCATGGATTGTGCACACACTGTATCACAGGGGGAAAGTGCTCTTAAAATACAGTGAGACAAAGTCCAGATATCCGGAAAGGCTTAATCCATAAGACTTCTTTCAGGCCACAAGGAAGCTTAGATGGAAGAACAGTGATTATTTCCAGGGACAGTCATTTCTGAACTTCTGAGAAAGTATGCTCCTATTTTTTTCTGCCATAACTGCTATAGACAAAAAAGAGAAATCTGTGAATTGAGTATTTCCAATCAGAAATCCCCAGACTAGGAGAAAGAAGGTTAAAAAAGCTAGGTTGTTGGTTGGCAGTACAAAGGTTATTAATTTTTAAAAGTGACTGGGGTCCGGTAAGTTAATGATAGGACATTGGAGCGAGGCCATCTTCAGTGATTCAGGAAAACTGCCCTGTCAGTGTTCAAAGACTGCCCCGAGTTCATTCACAATGGATTGTTTCTCAACTGCACACAGAACCAAAGGCTGCTCGGCAGATTTTATTAGCGTCTGCCTCCTTATCTGGGGGAGGTGAAGACTTGGGAGAGCTCTTTGAGAACCACACCCTGGCTCGTCTTCCAAACACCAGACCTCACAGAGACATCAATAGGGAGGAATGGGGGAGATGTTGCTTTCTTCCACTTAATTTAGATTTGATTATGCAGACTACACATCTCCAGTTATTAACTATAGTGACGGGACAAGAGGGGAACTTAGACAAGAGTTTGTTTTCAAGGTCAAGCACACACACCAACAGGATTGTGTATGAGAAGATTCACCACAGTACTGTCTATCATAGCAAAAGACTAAAAATTCTATCCACCAAAGGGAGATGATGATCCATCTATTCAGAGGAATTCTACAGAACTATTCCAGAGAATGAGGGAGTTCTGTGGGTACTTAAATGAACAACATAGAGGAAACACTGTTCCGAGGGGGGAAAAAATTGAAGGGATAGAACTATATGCATGAGCATGCTATTACTTGCAGTTAGAAAGGGAGAGCCTGTTTTTTAAAATGTTTATTTATTTTTGAGAGAGAGAGAGAGAGAGAGAGAGAGAGAGAGAGACAGGGTGCACATGGGGGACAGGCAGAGAGAGGGAACAAAGAATCCAAAGCAGGCTGCAGGCTCTGAGCTGTCAGCACAGAGTCCGGCACGGGGCTCAAACTTGTGAACCGCAAGATCATGACCTGAGCCAAAGTCGGACGCTTAACCGACTGAGCCACCCCTAGAGAGCATATTATACATACACAGCAAATCTCTCTAGGAGGATACACAAGAGACTGGTGGGTGCCTCTGGAGAGGAAAACAAGGGTCAGAGATGGGAGGAGATCTTCTTTTTCTTCCTCTGTACCACTTTGTAGTTTTCCTATGTGCATTTATTACTTATATAAAACAAAAAAATATAAAAGTAAAACCATAAAATAAAAACGTGGTCACGTATGCATCAAACTCAGTATTTTCTTGATGGAGCTCAAGGAGATAACCCCCAAATTATCTGATAAGCAACAAATAAGGCTTAAGAATATTATCAAGATCATCAAAGCTGAGAGATCACCTGGTACAGCTCCTCCTTGTACAGAAGACAGAAACCAGCACCCAAAGGAAGAGTGGACTTGGTCAAGGTCATAAAATGGTCAGGGGCCTAGAAGCCAGCTATCCTGGGTCCACCGAGGTGCCCATGATTCAGCCTGCCACTCTGCTCCATCTAGTCAATTGATTTCGAACTATTAACCTTCTCTGAGCTTGCAGCTCATGAATGTTACTGATGGTTGAGGTTCTTTAAAACCACTGCTTTTGCTAGCTATTCCGAGAAAATGGGGGCAAAAGAAGACAAAGATAAGCAGAGGGGAGGACCTCAGGAGAGCACGAGAAGGCAAAACATGTAAGTCTGCAATGAATAGAACACATCTTGGGATAATATTCCAGAACATTTTAGGGAGAGAACAATAGTTCAGTTTAAAAAAAAAAAAAAAAAGGAGGGGGGCAGAGTATCCAAAATACAGTTTCTGAGGCCAAACCAGTTAAGGGCAGACTGCCATTAAATGCCTCAAAAAAGCTCAAGACCTCATCAGCTCTAGACTTTTGCCAGTCCCCACAGAAAGGAATAACCCAAACAGAAGATTTCTCCATTGAAGCAGGAATGCATGAAAACTAAAGCAGAGACATCTATTTTTTTTCCTTCCAAGCGTCAGAATTTAATTTTAAACCCACATTTATCTTTTTCATTGTTTTCATCTCTTCTTTTTTTCTCCCTCCTTCAATAATTGGCTTTCTCTTCTGTTTTTGGAAATCAATATAACCATGCTCTGTAGCTATGTGGCCAGAAACATTTCACTGCTATCATTTAGTATAAAAGAAAACACAGAGTAAAACAAACTCCACAGCATCTGAGATCCAAACACCCTTTTAATTCAATGACTGTGTCCTTGGTGAAATAAACAGTCAACATGGGAATGGGGTGTGGCAGGGGTTGAGTATCCACGTTGGATATAACCCTTTGGTTAATGCTGCTGAGGGCATTGTACACTGGTGAGCCCTCTGGACTGTTCCAGCAAAAACATTTGGTCACTTCTACAAAGACCCAAGAGTAGGCTCAAGGAGGAAGGTTCCTGAACTCAGTTCTAAGCCCACATATCATTTGCTACCTAAGAAACAAATATGTAAAAAAAAAAAAAAAAGGCAAAGGCTTCACCCCTGAACTTTTGCCTTTTACAGCACAAGGGAATAGAAAGCAATAGCCCATAAAGTGCTTTGGCGGCTTCTCCAAGCCAGGAGCTGCAGACTACGAGGGAGGCCAGTGAATCAGAGGCTGCCCAGTGCGCCTCCTGGAATGTTTGACAAACGTCTTTTTGGCCTCGAAGAGGTTCAGTGACTTGCCATTCTGTGTCCTGGGCTTGCTTCCCTCATTTTAAAAATAGGCTTTGGTCACACACACACACACACACACACACACACACACACACAATGCCAAGTGAAGAAAACAAAATGTTAAGGGGTTAGGTTCAACTACAAAATTCATCACAGGCCTGGATGGAGCTGGCTCTGAGTAGATTATGGAAAGGACAACAGTGTGCTGAAAGCCAAAGACCTAGAAAGACACAGAAATTACTTTATTCCCTTCAAGTCTTCCTCCCCAATTCACTTGTGCGTCTGGGGAGGGAAAAGAGGAAAGTCTGTAGCTACGTATACATTTCTCACCTCATTCTCAGCCTTCTTTTTCCTTCTGACAAACTTCGCAGCTGAGGGGTCACCATACCTGGCACTTTGAAACCTTTATTATATTTTTTAATGTTTATTTATTTTTTTATTTTTATTTATTTTATGTTTTATGTTTATTTTTAACGTGTATTTATTTTTGAGAGTGAGAGAAACAGAGTGTGAGCAAAGAAGGGGCAGAGAGAGAGGGAGACACAAAATCTGAAGCTGGCTCCAGTCTCCAAGTTGTCAGCACAGAGCCTGATGCGGGGCTCAAACTCACAAACCGCGAGATCATGACCTGAGCCGAAGTAGGATGCTCAACAGACTGAACCACCCAGGCACCCCTTAAGTTGAACCTTTAAAACACACAGTTCTGTCAACAGGTCAGAGGCACAATTCCATTTAAGTGAGGGAGAAGGCCTCCCCAGCCACTCTAGGATTTGGGGAGCACCCCAGCACCTACTCCACAACTGTGTTTGATCTGTGATAGAATTGTGTTCCATCAATAATGGAGAAAGTGTCACATGTTGATGACTGTGGTTCATTAGTTCCATAAAAATGTAATACCCATGAGTTCACACTCATATAAACACAAGGCTGAATACATAAATACATGGAGGGAGAAAAGACAAATCTCCTGATTTAATATAAACACACTGTCCTCAAGGAGGGGAAGCAAAACTCTTGCTCCCTAGCAGCGGTTTGTGTATAGTGACCTCCTCCCAAAGAGTACAGTATTGAATGGGCAGAGGGGGATAGTAACTTTACAGTGGAGAACTCTTACTTATCAGCCAGATGATCAAGGTCAACCTCAACAATGATAAGACATAGTGATAGCAGGAGCCCCAATAAGATGTGACAAAAACAGCACTTCCTCCCCAAAGCCCATCATCTCAAGTCTAATCAGAGAAAAATATCAAATTCCAACAGAGGGGAATCCTCAAAATTCCTAAGCAGTACTCCTCAAAGCTATCAAGGTAATCAAAAAAAGGAGAGTCTAAGAAACTATCATGGCCAAGAACAATGTAAGGAGACATGACAAGTAAAGGTAATGTGGTATTCTGTACAGGACCCTGGAACAGAAAAAGATATTATGTAAAAACTAAGGAAATCTGAATAAGTATGGATTTTAGTTAATGATAATGTATCAACACCAGTTCATCAACTACAACAAATGTAGCATACTAATATAAGATGTTAATAATATGGGAAACTGAATGAGAGTGTATATGGGAACTCCATCTTTTCAATTTTTCTGTAAACCTGAAACTATTCTAAAAAAAAAACCAACCTGTGTGTGTGTGTGTGTGTGTGTGTGTGTGTGTGTGTGTGTGTAGTAAGCACGTCTTTAGTAAATACCAGGGACTGTGCAGGACATTGTCTCTTCAATACTATTAATTCATTTTTATAGAGTATATAAAAATGGACAATTTTTATAGGGTATATAAAAAAATGGATAAATACTCCAAAAAAAAAAAAAAAAACATGGTCTATAGTGTGTTCTATGGGAGCAAATAGATATTAGGCTAGAATTAAAATAATAATAATAATAATAATAATAATAATAATAATAATAGTTGCTTCCAGAGGTGTTCCATGGTCAAATAAGATTGGGAAATGTTGGGCTACATAAAGTTAAAAGAGTTCATTTTATTGCAGGATTCCTCAGAGCCTTTAAGGTTCTAACAACAGACAGTGAGACTTTCCAAGAAGAAGATATAAAATGCAGCACTTCTCAAACTTGGAAGTCTAGCGTTCTCCAGAGCAGGAATACTGGGAAATGCTGGTCCACTGCAACTTAGCAGATGTCTTGGCAGTGTGTTGAATTTGAACTGAAGATGAATTAATATTTATTAACTTCTTACTACGTGCTAAGCCCTTTACAGTCAACTAAGCAGATGTGTAGGACGTGGAGCCAGAGACAGGAACACAGCAGCCTGGTGAGTGTTGAACAAAGTGGTGTTACTTGCCTAGGGTCACCTACTACTGTTCATGATACAAAGTAACGTAAAAAACAAAGAAAAGCAAAACACAGGGAAAACAAGGGTTAGAAAAGACTGCCAGAATATCTGCTTAAGTTCTCCATAAGCAAAGGCTGATTTAACAGGAAAATTGCAAAGATGGTTTAACTTCTGTATCAGTTTTCACAGGTGGTGAGCAAAACCTTACTGCATTAACTTTACTTCCATATATTCAAAAATAACCTATTTTTTTAGGTTTTTTTTTTTTACTTGCTTCTGTGATAAAATAACATTAAATGTTCCAAAGAATCCTTCAAACATCTTCCCTTGAGAGAGGGGAGAGCTTCAAAGAGGCTGACTTAGAGCTTTGAATACCTGGGGGCAGTTTCCTCAAAGCAGGTGAATAGGAAATATTCAAATACACACTTGATCTGGGATCCAGGAAACTTCCTCAGTTTGATGTCTGGGCTAGTAAGTTTATATAAATTGCATGAGAAGTACCTTCCAAACACATAATTACCCTACAAGAGGGTATCACAAGGGCTCCTGAATCGTGACCATTTGAATAGAAAGCTCTATCATCACTTCATTTTCTGTCCCTACTCTGCAAATGTTGGAACTGAGGTCTGTCACAAAGGGCAACCAACTGTCCTGATCTTACAAGAGACTGAGGGGTTTCCTGCAACACAGGATATCAGGGCTACATCTGGGAGAGCCCAGGCAGATGGGGTCGTTGGTCACCCTAGGCTGTGACTGTCATGGCCCCAGAGCTAACTCATGGTAGTAGAACCTCCAAAGTTTCCAGTTTCCACTCTAATGTGTTTCCTTACAAAGGAACTAATGCCAGTATGAAGTAGCCATTTGATATTTAGAACCACAGCCAGGCAGTCCGTCCAGACTAGCTCTCACTGTGCCCTCCATGGATTACAACTAGCTGACCGTCCTTTTGCATCCACATTATCTATCTGACAATCAGAGAAGAAATATCACTCCTCCACTTAGTCTGTAACTTTTTAAGGAAATCAAGCACTATTTATGACACTGCATTGCATCACTCATAAGCATGCACTTGATTAAGTCTGAAAGTCAGGAAATCTTTCCTGTTGGATTCTTGGTTGGGCCATACATGCTGAAGAAAAGCTCCTTTAAGAAACACTGAGCTATTCTCTTCGGTGATTTGAACCAATTCTCATCTTCCTGAGAGCTGGATTTGTGCTCTTTATAAGTAAGACCTGAAGAAGGAGTCAAGTCTCCACTTACCCCTTGGAACCAACACCAATGATATGGACTTTCTTTATAGAAACAGAACAAAAATAATTTAGTGTACTTCAGATATGCCTTACTGATGCACAGACATTAAATACTATACTAAGTTTCAGGGTTTATGGGTCAGAAATTGGTAGTAACCATTACTCCCATAATTTTACAAGTAAATATTTAACAAGTGCTTGATTTTTGTCACTGTTTTCTCTTTACTTCCAGAGCATAGTTCTCTGCTCAGCGTCCATTTCATTTTGCTCTGTTTTATCATTAGTGGTTTACAAACTCACTTTTTCCACAATGCTCGTTACTGGTGGGGCCATGTATTCACCCTATTTTGTACCATCACCATAGAAGTTCAAGATGAAGGGGGGTGCCTGGGTGGCTCAGTCAGTTAAGCAACTGACTTTGGCTCAGGTCATGATCTCGTGGTTTGTGGGTTTGAGCCCCGCATCAGGCTCTGTGCTGACAGCTCAGAGCCTGGAGCCTGTTTCGGATTCTGTGTCTCCCTCTCTCTCTGCTCCTCTCCTGCTTGCACTCTGTCTCTCTCTGTCTCTCAAAAATGAATAAGCATTAAAAAAAAAATTTTTTTTAAAGAAGTTCAAGCTGAAGGGACCTGAGTTCATGTAGACCAGGTTCTCAAATGTTTCTTTAGCAATAAGATCCTTCCCCAGAGCCAATGTATGACATGAAGCAGAGGCAACCCTCATGTGCAGGGGTTCAATTCAAAGCAAGCCTAGATCCTGAGCTGGTGCCAGTGGGTAAAGGAGCACTTAAATGGCAGCGCTTTTGACTATCTTCTCTAAATCATCTTGATCCTGCTTTCACTCTGCTTTTCCTACAGGCACTTCTCAGCTCTCGCACGACAATATCAAACCAATTTTAAAAATCTGTTGAACAGACACAGCTTTTGGAGTCCAGATACTAACAAAGCTTAGCTTCTGCTCACTCACATACCCCTAAAATCCTGGCATGGAACCTTGGGACACAATTTAAAACCAGTGGAGTAGGCCAATTCACTCATTTTAGAGATGATCCTTGGAAGGATAAATGACTCTGCACAAATCATAGGCATAGACTGTGACACACCTAGGCAGCCCACAGAATATGCTAGAATGCCATGGCTGGCATCAGTTGCACTGATCACCATTCGCTGGCCTGTGCTGCTCACCTTCAATAATCAAAACGTACCAATTTAAATTCAGTGACAAGGAGGGGCGCCTGGGGGGCTCTGTCGGTTAAGCTTCCAACTTCGGCTCAGGTCATGATCTCAAGGTTTGTGAGTTCGAGCTCAACGTCGGGCTCTGTGCTGACAGCTCAGAGCCTGGAGCCTGCCTCGGATTCTGCGTCTCCCTCTCTCTCTCTACCCCTCCCCTACTCACACTCTCTCTCTCTCTCTCTCAAAAATAAATAGAACATTAAATCAAAAATAAATTCAGTGACAAGGATGTGTTTCCTTTTCCCTATCTTTTCCCGATTTCATGAAAAAGCCTAATGTAGACTAATGTAATTTATTTACTACTACAAAATGATGAAATCAATATGAATCACATGTTTGCATGATCTGGTTTTACAGAAAGTGATATAGGGCTTTCTTCCTCAGTCTTTTTTTTTGTTTGTTTAATATTTATTTATCTTTGAGAAAAAGAAAAAGAGCATGAGAAGGGGAGGAGCAGAGAGAGAGGGAGACACATAATCCGAGGCAGGCTCCAGGCTCCGAACTGTCAGCACAGAGCCCAACACCCAAGCTGAAGTCAGACGCTTAACCGACTGAGCCACCCAGGAGCCCGCTTCTTCAGTATTTAAAAAAAAAAAAAAAATTACAAATCAGATAACTTTGAAAAGTTACATGTCATAATTCGGGAAGGTTTAAACAAGAAAAGGTGCTGCCATCAGGTAACACTAGACCCTCTGGCCACAGCAGATTTTGGAAAGTAATGATATGCAACAGGAAGAAGCCAAAACATACAGGTGTAAATCGTTTCTGACATATGTGCAGCCCCAGCCACATCAAGCTTCAAAAATATTTCAGCGTCAAGGGTGTCTGAGTGCAGCTGTGGGTCTTTTCCTCCCTGTTTATGGGCCGTACATGGCTTAACTCATGTGAACTGGCCAATGTCAGGTGTCACGCAGCCCTGTCTGATGGAAAACACATGTCTATAGAGGTAGAAAGACAAATCCAGCCACAGTCCAGCCTTGACTCAGTCACGATACAATGAAGAGGAAAAAAGGGCTGCAGACACGTCTCGCGCCCTTCTTGTGTCTCTCTCAGCTCCTGCCAACAATGAGCCGCTTGTTTCTCTTATTTCCCAGAAACAGTATTAGCCGTCCAACAAGGTCAGCAAAAAAAAAAAAAAAAAAAAAAAAAAAAGAAGGCAACTTTTCACTTCAGGGTCCATTTGGTTCCAAAAATCTGTAAAGTATTAAACCAAGAAGCTGTACTATCCCAACTTCACACTGAGCCCTTTATTCTGATTCTGGGTGAGAATAACCACAAGGCAATTTCTCAGCCGGCTTGGTTGATAAGACACAGAGCTCCGGATGCCTACGTTCCTGGCCTCACTGTTTCAACACTTCAAACCACTTCCAGGTGCCCCAAATTGGACAGGTGGACCTTAGGTCTTCCAGATACCCCCAGCTCTTCTAGTTTCAGACTTGTGAGCGGCCGATGCTTCACAGGAGACTCTGAATTATTAGTACCAGAAGATGACTCTCCCACTTGCTATCCTGTCTACCTGTCTACACAGCAGTATAGTTGACAGACCAGTGTGTAAGTATCCAGGTAACTGTGCTCTCGGAGGTGTACATGATCGAAATGCCTGTTAACACTGGTTTTTATGTGTTCCTAGCAAGTGCATGACCTAAAATGCATATATTTTGGCATTTAAAAGATTCAGCCATCAGTTTTCATCATTGTAATGTATCCAGAACAAGCCGGCGTGCTGGTTTCTTCTGGATCCTTTTGCTGTAAAGAAATCATATTTCTTCCACCTAAAGCAGTACCAGCATGTGCTACTCAGATTCCATCTGATTTATGGGACCTCACAAGATTTATCAAAAGTGGCCCATGACAGGAAGCACATCTATGAAGCTGGCGAACTTAGGCAAATAATGACCTAAGTTGGAAAAAGAGGAAATTGGGCGCTTTGCCGTGCTGCTCCACAAAGTTATCTTTGTGTCTTTGAATTTAATTCGATGGCCTGGCAATACTAAAACCAACACTATTTTATTATCTTCAGACAATAGGTACACTTTTATCCCAGCAGGAAATGGAAACTCTGATTCATGCATTTATTTTCATTAGTCAGGAGAGAGTTTATTGCAGCTTTTTATTGGTTCGCTTTCCTGAATGATTCTAAAACTACTCCAGGTGCAAAGCGCGGCAACCCAAGCGAAGTAACAGAAAATGAATCTATAGCTGTGTCCCATGAGAGGGGAGGAGAAAAAGTTGTCAGCGTGGAATGCTAATGTTTAATCTGTTTTCTTTCCACAAGGTATCATTTTAGTAAACATCTTGATTATTTAAAGAGCTCATACAACAGACATCCAAGAAATAGTCAAAGAACTTGAACAACTTATGAAATAGAAGAAGCTATTAGTATTCAAACACAGAAAAATTATCAGCCTCACCAAGAATCACAAAAATGTAAAGTAAGAGCGAGCCACTGTTCGGCAATCAGATTAGCAAAGATAATGACATGATGCAGGTGGGTGCTTTGCATCAGGATAGCACTGCTCAGGGGACAAAAAAAAAAAAAAAAAAAAAAAAAAAAGAATTTTACCAGGGGTAGCAGGATTAGGAAATCTGGTAAAACTATATTCAAGTTTTGGGAACGTGTGCATGTATCCCTAGTTCTTCTAGGATTTCTAGTGATCCCAAAACGTCATTTACCTCTGAAATGAAAAAATATCCAAGTATTAATAATGGTGGTGTTTGGATGCTAGGACTATAGTTGACTTTTTCTTTCCAGCATTCTACAGTTCATTTAATTATCCATTCACCAATTATCTGCTGAACCCCAGCCACGTACAAGGCACTGCTTCCAGGTGCTAGAGAGACCAATGAACAGGAGTCCTGGCCCTTCGAGAGATTATAGTCTAGTAGGGAGACAGACAACAGCAAATATATAATGTCATTCTTGAGCAAAGGGCTTTGTACAAATAAATGTGGAAGTATATTAGGCACAGAAGTTAAGGAAGGACTCTCTGAGGAGGTTATGCATGATCTAAGAAATGTGAATAAAGTGCACAAAATCAGGGTGGGGGCCATACTAGGCTGAGGCACTGTAAGTGCGAGGTCCTAGGGTTGGAAGGTGCGAACCTATCAGTTTGGAGTACTTGTGCAAAACAGGGAGGCCCACGTGGCCGAAGAGCAGAATGGGAGGGGCAAGGAGCAGGGCCCCTGGGGCCTCACGGCTGTGGCCAGCACTGCAGTTGACCTCTACTCCAGAGTGATAGAAATCTCCTTTCCGCTCACTGCTCAGACCACATGGGAAACCACCAGAGTGTTTCATACATTATGTAAGTTAAAAATTCTGAAGAAATCCAGAGATGGAAAAGTTCTGGGAGTACACACCTCGGGATTAGTGTCTCTGGGCTATTGTCTCTCAGCCCTGTGGAGTGTTCCGGGCCATCTTTGAGGAAGAAAGGAATAAGTAAGCTTTGGAGTGGAGGTAAGGGGAGTTAGAAACCAGAGCAGCTCCACTTTTAAAAACTTACCAGAGGAGATTCTGGTCCCAAGGAAAACAAAACAAAAACCTATACCTCTAAGTTTTATTTGGGAGGCTGTGCCAAGGGGGTTTTGTTCTTAAAACCAAAAGTAAGTAAAATACAAACAACAAATAAAGCTCCAACTCTGGATTTTCCAAAGTTTATCCTTGAATCAAACAGAGTATGTGGTCTTGTTTTGGTCTTCAGACATTCCTGGCTGGTGCTCTGAGATCCGGCCATAGCCCAGTGTTTAGGAAGGTCACAGAAAACTTCCTTCTAAAACTCTTGGTGTTCTCACTGTTGTGAGATTTTTTTGAGGATTGTCACCTAGAGCAATGTCTAGATCATTTATGAGAAATTGAAGGGAGAACTCCCTCTTTGGCATCTATATATATATATATATATATATAAAAACTGCGTCTCTCCTCAACACCAGGCGAGCCTTTACCTCATAAACTCTTTGATTCCTGTAACTGAACATATCTTCCTCTTTGCAAGAGCCCCCAAGTCTCAAAGCTAAATGTGCATACACCTCTAGCATAGGGCCTGTGGTATACATTTTTCTCCCTGGCTTTACTATTTTCTCAGCCTTAGTCTCCCTTTACCACAACTTGACTCAATTATTTATATATGCCCTCTCTGATTGTGTATTTTGTAAGAAGCAAGAATAGGGAATAAATGAATGGAAGCATCAGTTTCAGTTTAAAACTCTATCTCTGTGTGTATATGTACACAGATATGTTAATGGTTAATTACATAATGTTCTGAGAAGTTTAACCTAGCATGCTGGAAATGGTGTTTGCTCGTCATCCCAAGGAAAGGAGTTCACAGACCTAAGGCCATTCCTGTGGTGGACCAAAAAGCATCCCATCATATTGCACTGTCTTTATGGAATATACTCATTAGAGGAGTCAGCTGACCCAAGCAAAGGACGCTCCTCCCCCCATCTTCCACAGACACTACCTTAGCCAAGGGATCAAAGCCAACATCACACATACTATGATGAACTGACATCACGTGCCTCTTGATAGGACGTGATGAAGAACACATCATCACTGGTGATGATGTGGCATTCCTGCCAAAAATGTGTAACCGAAATCTAAACCTTGAGGAAACACCAGACAAATCCAAATTAAAAAACAATCTACAAAATAACTGGCCTATACTCTTTAAAGATATCACGATCCAAAAACACAAGGGCCCAGGAATCATTCCAGGTAAAAAGAGATTACATAGACAGGACAATTAAACGCAGTACATGAACCTTAACAGATCCTGGACCAGAAACCAAAATAGCCAGAAAGGACATTGTTGTGGCAAATGAAGAAATTTTCATACACGGATATGGATTAGAAAGCAACATTCTATACCAATGTTAAATTTCCTGATTTGGATCCCTATACTGTGCTTATGTAAGAACATATTCTTTTAGAAAATACAACCTGAAGTATTTAGGGGTAAACGAGCATGAGGTCTCCAACTTAATCTCAAAAGGTTCAGGAAAAAAAGGAAAAAAATATATATATATATACATACAGAGAAAGTAAGATAAGCAAATGTGGCAAAACATAAACAATTAACAAAGGCAAATCTGGGAGTTACTTGTACTAGAAACTCTTCTGTAAGTTTAAGATTGTTTCAAAATAAAAGGTGACATATTAAAAAAAAATAATAATACCAAGAAAGAAAAACTTCTCAATACACACCCAAAACTCCCTGGAGCCTGAAAATTCTCAGTCTGGCAGGGCCCAGAGAAACTGCGTCATATACGCGCCATTGTATTGTAACATTTTTATCTTTGAGGAAACCCCCACTAAACAATGGTTTTGAGAACTGACCAGGGTTTGAAGGGGAAAGAACCCCGGTTGCAATATGTGCTAAGGATTCTGATACCTCATACTCACTGTTCCTCCCACCCTCCCCACCTCCACACCCAACCCCAACTGTTATTTGGAAATAATTCTGGGTGAAGTTTGTCAGAAGGGACTGACTTCCGGTTATAAAATAAATTAGTCATGGGATGTAATATAAAGCGCGGTGACTATAGTTAGCAATACTGTATTGTATAATTGAATGTTGCTAAGAGTACATCTTGAACATTCCCATCACAAGAAAGAGAACTTTGTAACTATGTGTGGTGATAGATGTTAACTAGATTTATTGTGGTGATCATTTCCGTAACATATGTACATATGTTACAATACGTACACACTGCAATATGTACATATATCAAATCATTATGTTGTACAACAAACTATTACAACGTTATGTCAAATATATCTCCATTTTTTTAAAAAGGAAGACAATCTCATATTCAAAAAAATAGAGAGCCAGGAAGACAGGAAGGAATTGCCCTATGGTACTGGTTGGAGACAGAGAGAGACAGAGCATGAATGGGGGAGGGGCAGAGAGAGAGGGAGACACAGAATCCAAAGCAGGCTCTAGGCTCTGAGCCATCAGCCCAGAGCCCGACGCGGGGCTCAAACCAACGGACCGCGAGATCGTGACCTGAGTTGAAGTTGGACGCTTAACCCACTGAGCCACCCAGGCGCCCCCTGGAGCAGTCTTTTAGAAGAAACAGTTCTGGATAACTGCCTGACAACAAGACACTGGACTAAAGAATTACAAGTTTTCTTAGGTAGAATCTGAGCTCCAAGAGTTAATTGACTGTAAAGCTCAAGGTCCTTCAGTGAAAGGCCCCCCCCTTCCCAGAGTCAGAGCTGAAGAAACTGTTCCACGTTGGCCTTCTTGACAGAAGAAAGAATGGACAAGCTGGAAGGCCAGAGTTGGGTCTGGGGAAAGGCACCAGAGAATGTAAACACATGGAAGTATGTTTCAGGCAGAAACCTGTCAGGCCAAAGCCTTCAATTGTAATATGGTTTGGGTGCTGGGACTCCCTCAAATTACAGGGGGAAAAGTTCTGTATTTAAAACCAGGGCAGAGACAGAGAAGATGATACACAAACAAATGACTGAGATGTGTTGTAGATTGGAGAAGTGGGGTCTCCAACAGAATATCCCTCAATTGTAGGGTCTCAGGCAGTAGCAGTAGAAAAACATCAGTGATGGAGGCCAGGAGGCCAGGAGGCCAGGAGCCTTCCCATTTGCAGCTGCACGGAGTGCTCATTTTATTAAGATGGGATGATCCAGTTCCACTTGGGGAGAGATTAGAGTTCCATTCTAATTCATTCAGGCATTATAGCAGTTGATAGGGGTGGAAATGGAATATTTTTCTTGATATTTAAAGTGGACGCTTTGAAGTAGCTAAATCAAAGTCTTGTGAGCCAGGACTAAATCACCCACATTAAAAAATATTTTTTACTTTATTTTCTTCCAGCTCTGCAAATATGTAACTCTTGGCAAAATGGAAAACTCACAACTCACTCTTCACTGGTGTCTGAGAAGTAGAATACTGGAAAGGAAAAAGGACTAAAATAATATGGAATGAAATGTATGACATGTACTGGGAAGCAAAATAACTTCAAATATAGCTTCCATTTATGGCTTAGTCAAAAACATATGGATGTGCAAGCTGAAAAACAGAGCTTGTGGGAGGATAAGTCCCTGGTGAAAAATATGCTTTTTGGGTACTGACAACCTTAAATCATTTATTGCACAAGAAAGTAGCGCCCCAATCAAACCCCTCACCGTCACCTCAACACACAAGGTGAATCTGCAGCCATGTACTTATTTAGTTTGATAAAAGCAAACCATTTCAACATTGTATTTTTTTTTTTATTTTTTTTTTTTAAATTTTTTTTCAACATTTATTCATTTTTGGGACAGAGAGAGACAGAGCATGAACGGGGGAGGGGCAGAGAGAGAGGGAGACACAGAATCGGAAACAGGCTCCAGGCTCTGAGCCATCAGCCCAGAGCCTGACGCGGGGCTCGAACTCACGGACCGCGAGATCGTGACCTGGCTGAAGTCGGACGCTTAACCGACTGCGCCACCCAGGCGCCCCTCAACATTGTATTTTTTAAGGAATTCCTATACTTTACTAACAAACATCCCAAAGAAACTGGAAAAAATGAGGAAATTAAAGGGAGGCACAAAAATTTATATACAGGAGTATTTACTGCAACATCATTTATAATGGTAAAAAAAAAAAAAATAGAATCAACCTGTATGTCTCTCAGCAGAAGAACTGGTTAAACATAGCATAGTCATCTTATAGAATACTGTATAGACATTAACATGATGTAATGGTTTATAAACAGAAATATGCCCAGGTCCATTCATATATATATGGTAAAACCTTGGCTTGTGAGTACTTGTTCTGTCAGTGTTCCATAAGATGAGCAAACATTTCTAATGATTTTTAACTTGATAAATGAGCGATGTCTTGCAATACAAGTAGTAATGTGATACCGAATGTCACAGGATCACAACTGAGTCAATGGTTCTTGAAATTCACCTTGATATACCAGTGTTTTGGATTACAAGCATGTTTCTGGAATGAATTATACTCACAAACCAAGGTTTTACTATAAATATGAATTAAACAATGAGAATCCAGTTTGTACCTATCAGAATTATAAAGACTAAAAAGTCTGATAATGGACATTATTGGCCAGAATAGAAGGAAAGGAGCATTTTGATACTCTGTTGGTAGGGTGTAAATGGGTGTAACCTTTTTGGAGGGAAGTAGAACATCTATTAAAACTTCAAATGCACATAATTTTTGATTTAGGAAGCCCACCTCTGCAAAATTATCTTATTCATAAACAGCATAATTATAAAGGAATTATGTTAATTATGTTAAGCACTGAAGCACTGTTTAGTAACAGTGAACAATTAGAAAAGGATCTAAATATCCAGCATAGGGGACTGTTTAAATAAATTAGGTACATCAATAGTAGAATATTATATATTCCTGGCAAAGAAGGACTACATCTATACATATGAATTTAGAAAGCTCTCTAGGATACGTTAAGTTTAAAAAAGACATATACACCCAAGCATACATATGTATGTAGAGTATTTGTAGAACACACAGGAGGCTGGTAGCAATGTTTTCGATGAAGAGAGAAGGACTGGGGGTCCTCGTGTGAAGGAGACTTACTTCTCATGAATACTCTTTGGAACTGTTTGAATTTTTCGTGTTACTTTTCTAATTAAAATCGCTAATCAAAAAATACTGTAGAAAAATATTAATTGAAATGAAAAGATGTTCATGATATGTTCAATGAAAACTGGGCTACAAAAAGAATATAAAAGACTTTCCAACCTTTTTTGTTCACATTTATATTGAAAAAAAAAAAAAGAATACTACATGAGAAAACATTGTGTGATTTTGAATGGTCAGATTACAATGTTTTTTTATTCTTTCAGTTTTTGCTGATCAGCTGTACTACAATGACCAAAGAGTAATTATATAATATGGGGGAAAGAACACTGTTGAATCTTGTTGCCTCAAATATGTTTAGGATCTTTTCCTAATTTTTTTTCTTTTCCTGATTTTTTTTTTTTTTTTAAACCAGGGAGAGGAGGGTGATCTTCCTCTCTTCAGCACTTAATGAGAAAAGACCATGAAGGACTTTTGTTTTCTTGGCTTCTTACAGTATTTTGCTGACTTCATCACAGAGAATTATTCGGAGTCAAGCATGGTGGAACAGCTGTCCCTGACCACCAGCAACTGCAAAACACCCAAGGAATAAATTTAGACTTCCAGAAAGGAAGAAGAAATCAATCTTCCAGTTGATGTGGGGTGGGGGAGGTGATTATCACACACAGGCAGGGACATCACCAGGCACCCCGAAGAGGAGATCAAAGAATGCCCAAATGTCACTCAGCACTTATTAATTTGGAACAAGTGGCCAAAGGACAAACCATCCCGGAATCCCTTCGCCTCAAACTTTAACTGGGTGAAATTCCCCACAACAAGGAAGTTCCTGAGGGCAAAAGACTGGAAGCCAGCCAGCAGATACTACAAAAACTGTCAAAATTATTTTTTAAACTCTCAACAAAGACCCACAGCTTGGTGAAAAAATTAGACTCCATTAAAAATAAGTAAATAATGGAGGTAGTACACACAAAGAAGAGACTTCAAAAAAGTTTTCCCTGGCCTTTACCCCCTTCCTAAGAGGTTCTACGTTCCTTTGGGGTAGGAAGTGCCTGCCTCTCTCGAATTTTTCAGGAGTTTAGCCCTACAGAGGTCTGATTTTCTGGTCAATTCTCAGCAAGCAAAGTTTGAGGGGAGCTTACACACTTACTGAGTGAATTTAGACAATACAGTTCAATAAACTGGATCCCAAAGTACAATGTATTCCCTTGTTTTTAAAGTTTACTCGGTGTGATTGGGGTCAAAACTCTCTGGAAAGTGGCTTCAGCATTCCCGTATCCAATGCTCATGTATATACTAACACCAACAAGTGCCAAAATGACAGATGCCAATGCCATAATAAATGTCTATTTTGGACAAAGAACCCAGTCAAAAAGTTGGTGAGCATATTCAGCATTTGTTTCAGATAACTGAAGGTAAAGAATGGATCATTGGAGTGGGTTTCTGCCATTTATTATTATGGCATTCTCCGATCACTATGCTAAAACACACAATTGTCTTGTAGCTCCCCATACCCATACCTGGCTGATGACCAGGTATGCCCCATACCCATACCTGGCTGATGACCAGGGTCATCTGAGCACCTGAAAACAGCACCCATTCCCAGACTCCAATCTACATCATCTGAAACAAGATTTCCCAGAGGGGGTGGGGGGCAGGCATTATTCCAGCAGCAGCCCATGACTGCTTTTTAAGGAGCAATCAGATGACTGGATTCTGAAGACTCCTGTTTAACAAATGCCCCTAAGGGATCTTCCTAGTGCTAGATCTGGATCCCCACTGGGAGAAACACTGATCTTAGAGACTAGGGAATTACTCGTTTGTTAATGGCAGACTCCGTCAATTGTAGAACCTTAAGGATTCATGGTTTTGTCTGGATTGCACATGGGTCCTAGAGCCTTCTTCCCAAAACCCCATCCTCCTCTCCCTCTATAAAAAACGCTCAAGGCATCAAATGGTTCTCTCTTTTTTTTTGTTTCCTTTAGGCTATTATAAAGGTAATATAAACACATTACAGAGAATATAAAGGGAATCACCCCCAATCAAAAAGGCTTACTATAATCACTACTAACATTCAAAAATACATAATTGATTTACCTAATACATTAACTCTACAAAGTGGTGCACCTGTGATGCATAATGCACTTGGCTAGGGGCTAGAAATACACAGATGGAGAGCAAAGTCTGAGGGAAAGGAGAAACTAAACAGTCATTTTTTTAAAAAACAAAATTATAGTTCACAATAAACAATTTTTTCTGCTTTATAAAATTAGAGTAAGACAATAAAGTTCTCCATGTGCCACAGAATCCTTATAACTATTATTTTAATGGTTACAAATACATTTATTTTTGTATTGCAGGCAATTACTTGGGGGTGGCGCTATTATAAAAAATTTTTTTTTCTTTTTTTCAACGTTTTTATTTATTTTTGGGACAGAGAGAGACAGAGCATGAACGGGGGAAGGGCAGAGAGAGAGGGAGACACAGAATCGGAAACAGGCTCCAGGCTCTGAGCCATCAGCCCAGAGCCCGACGCGGGGCTCGAACTCACGGACCGCAAGATCGTGACCTGGCTGAAGTCGGAAGCTTAACCGACTGCGCCACCCAGGCGCCCCTAAGGGTGGCGCTATTATAAATAACCCTTCTTTGTGTACACAATTTTCCAAAGTGTTCATCTAAGCATACTACATAGGAATTTTATCTTAGAGAATATTTTCTTAGGAAAAGTGTAGCATCAAACATTTTTCATGGCTCTTGACACTTCTTACCAAAGAGATTTTCTATCTAAATTTCTAAATTTCACATAATAAAATCTACAAGTGTTTATCACCTAATATTTATTCATCCATGAACAATATGGGTTTGAACTGCATAGATCCACTTACGTGCTGATTTTTTACAATAAAGTACTATAAATGTATTTTCTCTTGTGATTTTCCTAACATTTCCTTTTCTCTAGCTTACTTTATTGTAAGAATACAGTATATAATACATATAACATACAAAATACGTGTTAGTTGACTGTTTACATTAGCAGTTAAGGCTTTGGGTCAATAGTAAGCTATTAGTAGTTAAGTTTTGGGGGAACCAAAGTTACATGTGGAATTTGGGTCTCCCACCCCACGTTGTTCAAGGGTCAACTGTACTGATCTAAAAAAGAGATTCATCCATATTAAGATAAATGGAATATACATATGGAAACACATTTACATAAGGAAACACATTTCCTTATACACTATTACATCTCACTTTATTGCATAAAAGTAACTGAATTAGTCAATTTAATACTGTTTTTAAGGGTGCCTGGGTGGCTTAGCTGGTTAAGCATCCAACTTCGGCTCAGGTCATGATCTCGCTAGTTTGTGACTTCGAGCCCGCATTGGGCTCTTGCTGACAGCTCAGAGCCTGAAGCCTGCTTTGGATTCTGTGTCTCCCTCTCTCTCCCTGCCCCTCCCCCACTCACTCTCTGTCTCCCTCTCTCTGTCTCAAAAATAAACATTTTTTAAAAATTAAAAAAAAAAAATAGTAATGTTTTAGCCCTCATTTCACATATCTTTAAAAAGCCTAAAAGGAAAAAAAAAAAAACTGTAATGAATCTCTTTTTGGAAACTCCAAAGAAGAGAAGTCTTCAATAAGGCTGATTAGATAGAGTGAATTTTGACAATTGATGGCTTCCTCCAAATCTAAGACAAAAATAGTGATTTCTATGGTATTTAGATATTTAGAAAACCGCTCCTTCTTTTTTTCCAATCAAGAAAAAAAGCCTTTTTAACCAGAACCCCTTCCCTTTTTCCCTGTGCCCACCAATCTTCCTTCCCCGCCATATGTGCCCACTTTTTTATCACCACATTCCTACCAATGCCTTATCACTCTACCCCCTCCCGTAAAGTGTGAAGGTTTTTCAGTTTGTCTTTGGGTTTGTGTGTATGTGCTTGTGCACACTGGGCTAATTTATGCTTCAGAGACCACAAAGTTCAAAAAGTAGAGGGAATATCAGAGCTGGAAAAATCACAGTAGCCAGATGTGTCTGCCACGAACTTACCACATAAATTAGACTAGGAAAAAAGAGAAAAAAATTGGAAAAAGAACAACAAAAAAAGATAGCCTACATATAAATCTCACTTTGAGCAAACCTTAGGATACCTTTCTATGTGGTTTAAACAACACTAGACTTCAGTGTCCCTTAGCTATTTTATTTGCTGATAAAATGTTTTTAAGTGCTTTTATACACTTCCTAGAGGGAAGAATAAGCCAATTTACCAAACTGAGCACAGACAAGATTTTCCATCTTGTCTTGAAAAGCATGCCCTGCAAAAAAGAAAAACACACACATGTGTTTATAATTTGAAGTACAAATCAAGACAGACCGGGAGGACTTAGACTCTGGCCTGGTGAACAGCACATCTTCAAAGAGAGAGAGAATGAGTGAGTGAGTGAGTGAGTGAGAGAGTGAGAGAGTGAGAGAGTGAGTGTGTGTGTGTGTGTGTGTGTGTGTGTGTGTGTGTGTGTGTGTGATTTTAAAAATTCCTATAGCATTAAAAATACCCTCTGGCTGCACTTTACCAAAGTTTCTGAACCGGCTAGGGCTGGTAGTCTGGTGAAGTTGTTATACAGTCTTTATTTTTCCTGTTCTGTCTGGGAGGATACTGGCACCCCAGGTCGGGGCCTCGCTCCAACAAAGAGGTCTGTTAATGTGTGACAGGAGCCCAGCACACCATGGTTTATGATCACTAGGATTATCACCAAAAGGGCAAAATTCACTTTCTCTTGGCAGTAATATTTTAAAATACGGGGATATTTTAAGTTGCCTCATGATTCAACTATTTGTGTGCTGAGAAACGGGAAAACCTTGATGCTGGCACACTTGTCGAGGGGGAAATGTCCTTCGCACGGAACTTGAGTGTGCCTGCTCTTCACAAACTCCCTGTTAACAATACAATGGAGAAAGGGACAGGTCACGAGCACATACGCCTCCTCATGTTCCCCCAACTGCTGTCTGGGGTCAACAAAATTATATTTGCAACATGTGAGCAAAAGTGCCCAAACGATCCAAGTTGTGGGAATCGTGGTTGGGTTTTCCTGAGGGAGGAACAGGATGGCTTTGTAACAATGCACACCACAGCCTCTTCCTCAGAGTGCACACGGGCCAGAAAAGTGAGGGAAAATCAGGCTACCGGCTACCAATAACAGTTTCAACAACATACTTCTTTGGGGCCTTTCTGTACGTTGAGTACTGAGGTACTCAAGACGACTTGCATGAGGTAGGGATCGCAGTAGCTAGGGATGTCTGCTCTCATTATCACCACTTCACAGATAAGGAAAACTCAGACTCAGAGAGGCTGATAAACGAAACTAGTAAATGTCTAACCCAAGAGAGACTCAGTTGGGACTCCACGTTCCTCCCATCAACCACTATACAGAAAGGTCTCCTGCCTCCACTCTACCCCTATCACTGCCCTAACACCCTAACCAGATTTCCTTAGCAGGCCCCATTTTCCCCCAAGCCCATTGTCCTATATGTTAGAATAGAAAGGGAGAGTCCTTTTTTTTCCTGTTTCATTTTTCCCCCCTTCCAAAAAATTTAGTAGGTTTTAATAGTGATTAATGAGAAGAACAACCCATTTAAAAGATGCAAGGTCCTGCCTGGTTTGTGTTATGAAAAAAAAATATAATCAACTTTCATATGTATAATCATTTTCTGCCTTCACTATTACATAAAAGCTGTGATTCTAAGCAAGTTGTGGGCCCCCAAATGATATGGCTTCCACCCAGAGGTAATCTCTCCTCTTTACTCTTTGAAGTTCTCCAAGGTCTTCCTTTCTTCTTCCATTCAGTAGGCATCTCTGGGGACCGAGATGCAAAGGTCACCAAGGTGCTCAGACAGAATCAAATAGGACAAAACCTGACAGGAAACCTGATTTGGCAGATACAAAAACAAAAATCTGAATTAAAAACTAGACCAAGCCAGAGATGGTTATTTGAAATAAAATGCAAAAGAAGAAAAAGAAAAAGAAAAAAAGAAAAAAAAAATTTGTCTTTTTCATTTCTCTCCTGCAGAGTCAATTTCATTTTACTTAGGCATTTGAAAAGTCAGTGAGTTTAGATACGTAACAAATCTGCCATGCTGCATAGATGCTTTTTCACTGGATACTGATGCAGCCTGACAAAAGTTTGCTCCATTTTTACAAAGTCACTCAATGCCTTTAAGTGACAGGTTTCTTCTCTACCAATTAAAATATGATTGGACTTGCAAATTACATTTCAGGAATAGATGTACTAAAAAAATAAGATATCCATGGATAAGCTTGGGGGGGGGGTGCTAAAATATTTCCACCAGAGGGTGCTATCCTCACTGAAAGTAATGAACAGTGTTCCTAATTTAAAGCACTTTATACTCTAACTCGCCCAAAATAAATCTTTTGTTTCTCGTGAGCTTTTATGATGAACAATGAAATTATCTTCAAATCTAACATCCTAAAATTGAATAAAGTAGAAAATAAAAGTTTTCCTTCCACAAAGAATAATGTTAGTAATAAGAATAAAATAATTATAGCTTGTTATGTCCCAGGCACCACATCTAAGCACTTTACACATATAAATTCATATAATCTCTTCATACTGTGATAATAATCCTCATTTTACATATAAGGAAACTGAGGCAAAATTAAGTAATTTCATAGGGTCATGAAGCTAGTAATGGACAGAGCCATGTATCAAATTCTAACAGTCTGATTCCCAAATCCATATACCTAAACTACAGTAAAGCAGAATCCCAATAAAAGGAGATTTATTGGGGCGCCTGGGTGGCTCGGTCGGTTAAGCGTCCGACTTCGGCTCAGGTCATGATCTCACAGTCCAAGGGTTCGAGCCCCTTGTCGGGCTCTGTGCTGACAGCTCAGAGCCTGGAGCCTGTTTCAGATTCTGTGTCTCCCTCTCTCTCTGCCCCTCCCCTGTTCATGCTCTGTCTCTCTCTGTCTCAAAAATAAATAAACGTTAAAAAAAAAAATTTTTTTTAAAAAAAGGAGATTTATTTCTGAATGTATTAAGCAATATCAAAGATTATATCACAGTTCTAGAAATGCGTAAAATTATCTTATAAAAGGTACTAATTTTATCATCTCATAATAATATTAACTATATTTTGACATTTTCATACATACATAAATACCTCCCTATAAAGGAGACACACCAATTAAGTTCACTTAGCTATTAGTTACATTATATTGAAAAGACCAAAATTCTAGATTCAAAAAGTAGAAGGATTTGCTCTTTATATTTTTTAAACACTGATAGTGAAGAGTATGAACTACGGATAGAGCTATAGCTTGAAATAACATATTCTGAGTAAATCACTTATTATTAAGACCACATTATGACTCTGTAAATTATCCCCAGTCTTTGGTGCTCACTTGGCATTCCCTGTTATATTTCTTTTCTTTTTTTTTTTTTTTTTTACATTTATTTATTTTTGAGAGACAGAGAGAGACAGAGAGTGAGAGAGAGACACAGAATCCGAAGCAGGCTCCAGGCTCCGAGCTGTCATCACAGAGCCCGACAAGGGGCTCGAACCCACGAACTGTGAGATCATGACCTGAGCCGAAGTCGGACGCTCAACCGACCGAACCACCCAGGCGCCCCCCTGTTATATTTCTATCCTTAGGACGTGTCTGTGATTTGGTGTGGGCTAGCAACACACTGTGTAATGGACAAATATTTAAATATTATTAGGAAAAAAACCCAGAATGTGTGTCTTGAGAAATTTACTGCTTCGATTTATTAGAAATGTGGAAACTAAGGTATTTTAACTCAGGAATAGGTAAACACGTTTCCCACATTCAGATTACAATTTGTTTAGATATACTTTACTAACCAATTGTGCTTCTGTGAGGAAAGAGGTGGCTCAGGTGCACAGGTTGACCCACATGTGCCTTCATTGTTAAACAGTTTCAAGCATTCAAGTTCCTTTTAATTAGTCCACTTTCTACGTGTTGCACAATTTTTTAAAATGAAGACAAGTACCACATAAACAGGGATATTCATTCCAGTATTGTGCAACACACAATAGTGACAACCTAAATATCCATCAGATGGGGGTGCCAGGTGTATCAATATGTGGGACTACTAGGAAATCTTTTAAAAGAAGGCAACTCTGTATGTACAGATATAGAAGCAGAAAAGGCAAGGTGAAGAACAGTAGGTATAATACACTAGCATTCGTGTGAAGAAACACATACCCATGACTGGAAGCACTAGAAGACTCCAGGACTAAGGAATGGGGATTCAGGGGGCATCGGAGTGACTCAGTCAGTTAAACATCTGGCTCTGGATTTCGGCTCAGGTCATGATCTCATGGTTCATGAGTTCAAGCCCCGCATCGGGCTTTGTGGTGACAGTGCAGGGTCTGCTTTGGATTCTCTCTCTCCCACCGTCTCTCTGCCCCTCCCCTGCTCACGCGCGTGCACTCTCTCTCAAAATAAATAAACTTAAAAAAAAAAAGGAATGGGGACCTGAAAAAAGTTTACTTTGTGAACAGTGCTTTGAAAAAGTGTTTGAATTTTTTTAACCAAGTCCATGAAAGATTTTTTCCAATTATAATACATTACAAAATTAAAGTTAATACTTTAATAATCAGTCTTTAGAATTTTTCATGAAAGCTAGATGGCTAAAAGAAAGACTGAAACTAGTCTAATGCTACCTAATTTGTGGTTTCTTTACTATACTTGCAACTGCTTTCTATTTGAGCTCTTATATATTGGGGACAAATGACTCATGGGAAGTTTTGGTTTACCACTGTTGGTAGAAGCATTTGTACCATTTTCCTTGATCTGCCCTTTAGATACGGGACACAACAGAAGTTATTCCAAGTCATTTGCTTTTTGGATATATTTTACATCTGCAAGCTTTAAAATGGTAGATCCAGACTTCCTGGCAGAACAGACAATATATTTACTTGAAGCTAACTCGGGTTTACTTGAGTTCATACTCACTTTGGCTAAGTCACAGTATGAAGGAAGGTGTCTGGGAATAATGCTCCCTTTTTTATCCTGCTCATTCCTAAAAAATCCAACAAGAGACTCTTTTCACGCTAAAATTAACTATTCTGTGTACAAAGCAGTATCTGGATATCTGATCTTAAATGGAAAAGTTATCTGAAAATGGCATCATCTTTTATAAGACTTTAAAAGTATCCTCCTATTTTTAGCCTTTGGAAGCAGGGAAAATGCCTACCACAGAAGCTAATTAGTTATGTTGCTGCTGTGTATTCATTCACATCTGATTATCTCTAGTGGGAAGAATTTTAGTTCTAAGGTAAAGGCAATTAGCAGAAAATAATCTTTTCTCAATTCTAAAATCATACTTAAGCATTTTTTTTAAAAGAGAGAGAGACAGAGCTCTCACAGAAGCAGGGAATGGACAGACAGGGAGAGAAAGAGAGACTTTTTTTTAATGTTTATTTATTTATTTATTTTGAGAGAGAGGGAATTTTTTTTTTTTTAATTTTTTTTTAAGTTTATTTTTGAGAGAGAGAGAGAGAGAGAGCGGGGGCAGGGAAAAGAGAGAGGGAGACACAGAATCTGAAGCAGGCTCCAGGCTCCAAGCTGTCAGCACAGAGCCTGACGTGGGGCTCGAACCCACAAACCGCGAGATCATGACCTGAGCCAAAGTCGGACGTTCAACTGACCTGAGCCACCCAGGTGCCCGGAAAGAGAAGCTTTTTTAATGCATTATTACTTTGTTTAATGTTTATTTTATTTCTGAGAGGGAGGGGAGGGGCAGGGAAGGGGGACAGTGGATCCAAAGCAGGCTCTGTGCTAGCCGCAGAGAGCCCAATGCAGGGCTCAAACCCACGAACTGTGAGATCATGACTTGGGCTGAAGTCAGATGATTAACTGAGCCACCCAGGTGCCAAGAGAGACAGAGAGAGAGAAAGAGAGAAAGGGAATGAATCTTAAGCAGGCTCCACGCTCAGCACAGGGCCCAATGCACAACCCTGGGATCAAGACTTGAGCTGAAATCAAAGAGTCAGACACTCAAGTGAGCCACCCAGGCGCCACTACATTTAAGCATTCTAAATGAAGTCAAGGGTGAGCTGCATTGTCCCGGGGCAGGTGTCTTGAGAAGCCACCTGCAAATCACATAAAGGCTAAATGCACTCTAAAGTCAGAGCAGCCTCAGTTGAAACTCCAGACCCTGTCATCCACAAGCTGTATGCCCTTGGGAAAGTTTCCTTATCCATAAAATAGGAATGTCACCACTCCTTGTAGGGTTGTTGTGAGTTTAATGTGATAAGGCATGAAAGCACCAAGCCTGGTGTCAATCACACGTTATGCAAAATAATTATAATAAAAGAAGGAAGGAAAGGGATTGGAGGCCAGAATTGTACCTTTGGCAGTCTTCAGGGACCAAATTCACAGAATGGGGGTATGTACCCGACTTGGATGAATGAGAGGAGGCCTAAGTAATTTTTCAAAAAACTCCAGTAAAGACAATTGAAAGAGATGCCGTAACCTTAGCATAAACCTAGGTAGCAAGAGTGCGAGGTGGTAGAAAAGGGGCCAGGAAGGAAGGCAAAGGTGGTGGCAGTGTAATGCACCCAAGAGCTATCTGGGGTGCATGAGGAGGCACTGAGACAACCAGAGCTGCTTCTGAGCTCCAGAGCCCCTTGGTTTAACACTTGTTCATTCACCTCCAGGTGAAAGCTTTAGGCTTACCGAGGTTTGGCTGAGACACGGCCATGGACCTCTGGGGTGCCGGGGTGGGAGTGGCAGCAGGGTGGAGGTTCATCGGATTCAGGGACTGATTCATCGCCTTCCTAGGGTCTTGCCACGTGGTGATTTTTTCTATGTGACTAAAAGAAGGAAAACAATGATCTTTTTAATTGTCAGCACGATCATCATTATCACCATCACCAACAACAGCACAAGTGTTAAATGACGCCGGCTCTTCTTCCCTTAGGATCTGCTTACAGATGGCTGACACATTGTGTTTGTTTTCATCCAAGGTCACGCGTGCCCACATACCCCTCCATCCAAGGGCCCCATTGGGGATCTTGCAGGGAACTCTCTGAATACGAGCCCATGACTTAGCTGTCCTAGCTGTCCCTACATGCAAAAACCCTCGTAAAGGCTTTCTGCCTCACCAGTGTATCCTGTCCCAGTCAAGGATCCTTCGGTCCTCAGCTCCTCAGGTGCTTCCCCGCCATTCAATCATGGGGATGCCATGGTGTGAACTCCTCTCCCAAAGCAAGACCGGGCCCTCCCGCCCCGCCAAGCCTCCCACGCTCCCCGGCTCATGTAATTGACATAATGAGGACACCTCTGTCAGTACCAGCCAAAGACAGAACTCTTGAAACCAACCTCGTAAATATGACACTACTGAGCTCTTATTAAGAGCAAGGAAGGCACTGTGAGGTCCAAGCAGGTGACACATAAAACTCCCAAGAAGCTTATGTTCTACTAAGCAAGGTTAACAACTGTTTAGCTGGAGGACGGGGTAGCAGGAATTAAGCGTAGGAAGACCGGCAAGTGCCAGATTATGGAGAAGCCCAAATGTCAAAGCATGAAGGTTTCTGAGGGAAAAGACATGATTAGACTTTGGTCATACACAACTTCCAGTATTTATATTGTGACTTAATCTCAGAGAAACTGGTACAACATAAGCTGCTGCCTAGAGTTTCCATATGTTCTTAGAAAGAGGGACAAGACCTCCAGCTTTGTCTGCCTCCTCCCAAACCACAACGTAAGTCATTCTTGGTAACTTATGTGCCCTACCGCACACCATCACCATCATCTCTTTTTTTTCCCCTGAAGTTTATTTATTTTGAGAGAGAGAGAGAGAGAGAGAGAGAGCATGCGCACATAAGCAGGGGAGGAGAGGAGGGGGAGAGAGAGAATCCCAAGCAGGCTCCACATTGTCAGTGCAGAGCCTGATGCGGGGCTCGAACTCACGGAATCGTAAGAATATAACCTAACCCAAAATCAAGAGTCAGATGCTGAAGCAACTAAGCCACCCTGGTGCCCCCAAAAACTTTTTTGAGATTTCATTATATTTTTCTTTTAAAGATGAGCATATTCATCTCGCGCTGTAACTTTGTTTCACGAATTGTATCAGAGTGCTTTTTATTTTTTTTTTTTTATTTTTTTTTTTTCAACATTTATTTATTTTTGGGACAGAGAGAGACAGAGCATGAACGGGGGAGGGGCAGAGAGAGAGGGAGACACAGAATCGGAAACAGGCTCCAGGCTCTGAGCCATCAGCCCAGAGCCTGACGCGGGGCTCGAACTCACGGACCGCGAGATCGTGACCTGGCTGAAGTCGGACGCTCAACCGACTGCGCCACCCAGGCGCCCCAGAGTGCTTTTTATATATTGATCAAAGACCACAAAAGCTGACCGCAAAAACCAAACGTCAGCCTTTTGTTCTATGCCTTGCAACTAGGTTTACCTCTCCCAAACTATTTGTTAGGCAAACCCCCACACACTAGGGACCTTCCCAGATCCACCTGAAAAGAAGCATGATTGTCCTTTCATTAAACACACCTTAATTTTGAATGACAATGGCCTCCTTTGAATCTTTAGCAACGCAAACCACTATTACTATCATTCAATTTAATCCCAAATCACTGTTAATTCCTGGCCCTGGAGTTTTATTTGTCTCTTCTCTGGCGTGTTTCCTCACATCTGAATGCTGCTAAATGAATGCTGCTAAAATTCCTCTTCAGACTTCTTTATCCTAGACAGCAAGTTATTGCCATGGGGAACTCATCCACTGCCTGAGTGAAAGCTTGGATGTTTTCCCAAGAAAGGGAAAGGCCTTCCCAAGAAGGCCTCATTTAAAGTGTGATTAAAAAATAAATAAATAAAAGTCAGGCTTGATATAAAGGAAGCAAAATTAAGTTTAACTGTTGAGTTTCCATACTGTAAAAGCCATCGACAGTTTTCAAAAATATAATAAAAAATGTGGGGCGCCTGGGTGGCTCAGTCGGTTGAGCGTCCGACTTCAGCCCAGGTCATGATCTCGCGGTCCCGTGAGTTCGAGCCCCGCGACAGGCTCTGTGCTGACAGCTCAGAGCCTGGAGTCTGTTTCAGATTCTGTGTCTCCCTCTCTCCGACCCTCCCCTGTTCATGCTCTGTCTCTCTCTGTCTCAAAAATAAATAAACATTAAAAAAAAATTGTTTTTTAAATGAACTAGGAAGAATAAAAATTTTAAAACCAAGACTGTCTTGTTAAGAAGAACACAAGGGGGGGGGGGGGGGAGGGTAGGACCTAAATAAAGAAATGAGAATCACTTACTCCAGCGCAAAAAGACGATAAAGGAAAGAAACAATGGTCTCATTTATACCTTCAGTTTAAGAATTGTAATTCTGTGAAAGCTTTCATAAAATCCTTTTGTCAACTTTTGGTCAAGTGGAAACTCATAACCAGCCTCAGGGGATTTGTCATAGTCGTTTCAGAGTGAGGAACCAATTGATGAGGATGTCAGAGTTGAGTAAACTCCCTTTAGCCAAGTAATTAGAGCGAAGAAACCCTTTGACTAACCATCCCTTCAGGACCCACACTATTAAAACATGTTTTCCAAGGTAGGTATGCCCTGCATGCTTTCCACAATGGCACCAGAAGGAAAGGAATTCTTCTCTCTCTCATGAGCCCTTCTCAGACCCCCTGAGACCATGGGTCCTGGTGCTGTGCCAGAAGCAGTATGAGCATGGCCACGGTGAGACAGAGTGACGCAGTGGAAGACACTTAAGGACACTGCTGGGGATAGTGGTAGGAATGACACAGGAGCCGGAACGATGCATTCCCAAAGGCTGGTCCCCACTCTCCTTCCCCATCCTGAACCAGTGGGCTGTGGCCCCCAAAACTGGGGAGAGCAGAAAGGCCCACAGCTGAGTGGTAAAAACGAGCCCAGCTTGCCGAAGGACTGCCACCACAACAGGCTGGCCTCCACCGCCTGGGACAGAGTGCTGGGGCTTTCTGGGAGGGCACTCTGGCCCCATCCCAGAGAGGTCTGACGCCAACGAGGCACAACTCAAACGTGGCTTCAAGTCCGAGAACTCCCCCAGGGCCGTGGGAGCCTCCTCAGCCCACCCTTCCAACCCCATACCCAGCCAACGCTTTTAAAGGAGTTTTGTTCCCAGCAGATTTGTTAATTAAAAGTGTCACTCACAGTATTCCCCAAAGACTAGAGTACAAGAGGGAGTCTTTCTTAAGTGAGCAGTTCTCATTGCTCAGAAACCACTCTGAGAAGAAAGCCACTCGAATTCCCAGCCTCTGCAGACCCACCAGTCGACCCGACGTCAGCTTTGCTTTAAGGCTCGGCTTCTATGAAGTCCAGGGTGGCTCCCAGTCTGAATGCCAAAAGCAAGAGCATTGCTCACAAGAACTTAATACACTGCTGATGATTTGATTTGAAAGCTAAATTCTGCTATTGTTCGAAACGTTTAGCTCCTGTCACCCCGTTCCCGAACGCAGGCTAAGCCACTGGCTCTTTCACACTGCTGTCTCATCTCCGCTCCCTCTGAGTTACTGACTCATTTCCTTTCTCGAATTTCTCAGTGTAACCTTACTGTCTGCCAGGACCCACAGTTTAGGATTAATCCTGACTTCCCTGCTACTCCCACCTCTTTCCTGATTTCATTCCTCCCTTGCTGCCCAGTCCTATTCAACCAAATGTCTCTGCTGTTTTTAAAAGCCCAATTTCTCCTGAAAATTTACATATATATTCAATCTGCTCATATATGTGTGTCCAATGAATACATATTCTGTACAGTTCTCATATTTTAAAAAATCGAACAAAAAAGGAAAAAAGGTATCAAACTATTTACGGGTATACATACAAGTTATAGGCCCACGGGTGCTTTTTTTCCTTACCAAACTCTCCTGTACTTTCCAGGTTTTTAACAGTGGCCATGCATTGTTTTCGTAAGCAGTAAAAACAAAAATAATCATGAAAGCACAACATGACAAAAAGGAAAATGACGCATGGGCATGCAGGTCACAAGGTACTAAAATGTTATTAAACTGTAGATTTGGCTCATAATTGTTGGGTGGCCAAAGGAAGAATGAGGGAAATGGAATTAATCACCTGGCCCCATGTTGTTTATCAAGAAAAAAAATGCCAGTTCCTAAGGATAAGGAAAACTTTTCCCGACACCATAAGGTCTTTTTCCTGGGCAAAAAAAAAAAAAAACAAAAAAAACCCCTGTAATTCACAAAAGACCCTGGCCCCCGGGGGCGGGGCTATAACAAAGATAAGAGGAGTGGCCTTCACTTCCCAGTCTTTCACAGTCGAGGGAAGAACAAACCAACTTCTCACCTCCAACCACATCAGGAGTCTCTCCTTAGAGAAGCATCCAGGTCTAAAAAGAGCTTCGGTGTTGGGGACTGCAGCTTGTGTTCAGGGGCAAGAAGGTCAGCGCTTCTCTGAGAAGACGTTTGGCTGGAAACAGTAGTTTATGGAAAGCTATGTTTTGTGAAATAATTTTTCCTTCTTGAATTAGTATGTTGCTCAACAGAGATGCAAGTTCAGAAAGCCATTTTATTTATTACGGAAATTCTGTGTTTGAGGTTGAAATGTCACTGAAATGAGCAGAAGAGGCAGCTTCACCTCTCAATGTCCCTCCACTCACCACCTGGTCCCTCCCATCGGCCTGCAGGGGATCTTTAACTTAGCTCCTATTTCCTCCTTCCAGGCTCCTGCATGACCTTTCACCTTGATGAGCACAAGGGCCTCCAGGCTTCCCTTCCTCCGTCTTTCTGGTTTTCCTCTGCCCTTCATCCCTTCCCCCACCCTCTCAATCAGATAATCCACTCTCCGTCCCACCTCTGGACTCCTATCCCCAGGACAGCTGGGATCCAAGTCACTTCTTAGTCTCACTGCCTGTGAAATAAAAGTACTACTCGTGTAGGCATCTTCCAGAAAGAAGACCTACTGGTGCGACACTGTTCTGGAAAGATCAAAGTCTTGGCATCACACATATCTGAGTTTGTTGGGTTTTTTTTTAATATTTATTTTGGGGGGAGACTTGGGGCAGAGGGGGATGGAGGGGAGGAGGGGCAGAGGATCCGAAGGCGGTCTGCCCTAATAGAAGAGAGCCAGATGCGGGACTCCATAAACAGCAAGATCATGACCTGAGGCGAAGTTGGATGCTCAACCGAATGAACCCCCCCAGGCGCCCTTCACATATCTGAGTTTTAAGGCTACTCTGATCTGTGTGACCTAGTTGGACAAGCCACTTCACTCATCCTGGCCTGAGCACCCAGATCCAGGAGACGGGAGTAAAAGAAGTTAACAAACACACCGGTTCCTTGTTGCAGGGTGAAATAGGTCTGTTCAGGGAAACTAATGACAGCCAAAGTCACCTGCAGATTCCACGGCCAGTTCACTGGGCTTTCCAAGCTCACCTCCTTAGCAGTGAATGCACGGAAGGTAGCAGCTCTGGCCTCAAGCCCAAAGCTCACAACATAGGTTCAAGTTTACTCAACAAGCTTAGATTGTACACCTATTGTGCACTAATTATGCACTAGGAAGGTATAAAAATAAAAGGCATTTTGTAAATATAAAACCCTGACTAGCAGCAGAACCATTAAAGGCAATGATAAAATCTTATCTGTAAAAATAGAACCCACCGGCTTCTTACAGCCCAGGACAAGGCCTGGTGCTTTTAGATGAATTTATCCTCCAGTCCATGACCTATTACATTAACTTTATGGAAGGAAGCCACACAACAAAGACTTTCTGAAATAGAGAAGGTCTATGTAATACATTTTGTATTGCTGGAAGCATACAAAGATATAAAAATAGAAAGGATCCTGAGTGCTTGATTTTGAAAGAATTTAGAGTTCTTCGCAACATAAGCCGCTTGCCTATTTCTATGGGCAAAGTTTTCATCTTTAAATCTAAGTGCTTTGCCGTTTTACTCCCCCTCCTCTCCACCGTCAAGGCTTTAATATGTTAGAGTTTCACATTAGTGTCACACATTACTCAGGGCTCCCTGCAATCAACAGACCTGTTAGGACAGGACTTAGAAGTAGCCTCCAACCAGCCTCTTCTTTTCCACCACAAACTAGCTAGGCAGTTAAAGAGAACCACACCAATGAAATGTGAATTTAAAGGCAGCCTGGGGTCATAAAACCAAGGCTGACTGGTTCAAAACTCAGTTCACACTCAGTGCCACTTGGATCCAGTCCCCTGACAATCCCAGGCTCTCTTCAACTTCTCTCTTGACTCTCTCTTCTTGGAGGGTGCCAATATTTCTTTTCCAATGGAACATAAGCTCTTTTGATGACAGAAATGACCCTATGGGGCATAGCAAAGTACTCTCTCTGCACATAGTAAGCATCTGCAAAACAATGCCCCTGCAACCCCCATAATATTCACAAGCCCAGTTTAGGGCATAAGTAAATTGTCTTATATTTTTAAATCAGACATTATATATATTTTTTTAATTTAAGAGATCAGTTTACCACCCTGTTAACGTTATAGCAAATGTACATACACTGAAGATTAAGTGCTTAAAAAGTGCTAAATGAACTTTGCAACTTGCTTGTTGTGAACCAGTTCAATTAAACCCACCCTTGTTAAAAATGGAAATTGAAACAGATTTGCGTGAGGTTGATAATTTCCCAGACAGAGCCTGCCAAGTAAGTTTGACCCATTGTCAGCAGACAACAAATGCTATGCCAATGCTTAATCCTGTACCAGATGGCAAGACTTGTCCGAGACTCACATTAAAGTTCTGAAATGTTCCCCAGTTAGAATTAAAATACAAATATGCAAAAGCGGTTTACTTTTTTTGTTGTATTTCAGGGATAAATGCTGCCTGCGTTTCAATTACATTAAACATGCTGGCAGTGTGTTCTTATTTAAATTTGCAGACCTAGGAAATGACACATTATATCTTACTCATATCTTGCATTTCTTTGAGTGGCGCCTTTTGTTTTGTTTTGTTTTTTGCCAGTGGTACTTAGTTCTTCCAACTGACATCAGAGGTGGGTCTTAACCACAAGAACAAAGACAGCTGGCATACACACACCCTAATTCTCCCAGGCCCAGACGTACACTCTCCCCAGTATACTTCCTCTGCTGTCCCCTAAAACCAGAACATAGAGGAAACTGATCACAGTATGAACCCCAAAGCTGGGGGGAGCCTCATAGCAGGGGTAGCCCCACAGCAAGGGGAGCTCCCATAGTTGTGCTCACAGCCCACGTCTAAACCGGCAACCCAACCTGATTAATAGCCATTCAGTAAATTGTTCCCATCTGCTTAACCCTATCAGTCCAGCTGGATAATGGAGAGTAGGCTTTTGAACTACAATACATGGACAATCAGAAATAAAGTGTTGGCTCTTTACCTGGTTGAATAGATGTTTCACTTTATTTCCAAAGCCATCAACCTCCTTCCCACATTTTCAACCTTCCTATTGTCACCCTAACCGATGATTCTTTGCCCCAAAGCAGCTTTCACAGCACTATACTTGGCTACAATTCTTTTTCTGTTCTGCCCGAATCCTAAGCGGTACCCTCTCGCTAGTCTGATGCATTACATTAGAATAAAAGACACAAAGAGGTGAAAGTCAGGCTGCAAAGGTACATGGCTGACACATCCATTAGCAAAGCATTCGTACCATTCACAGATTAAATCCCAAAGCCATGAAAACTGCCTCATGTCATACAATAAAAGTGACTGTTCACATAATAGAAGTGTGCTTAATGAGAAAGCTCATCCTTCTTTGAAACCACAAGGAATTTATACTTGAAAGGTTCTGGTCAGATTTTCACTTAGGCAGCTCATCAAACATAGCTGTATAGTCTATGACATAGGAATGATAATTCATACATAAATGGGGGATTTTTTAGGATCCTCTAATAAAAGATGATACAAGACCAGCAGCATTATTTTGGTGCCTGTTTCCGGTCTCTACCATTCACTTGCCAAACATTTCAGAGTCCCCTGGAATTCTGAATGAATGGCAGCGATTGTATTTTTAACTACCAGGCTCTAATCCTCGACTTCCATCACAGCCATGCCAAGAAGCCTCCCCTTGTTTAAATTAGCAGCAGTAGTAGCCGCAGCAGCGTGGAAGGTCTCCTGGCACTTCCGCCACAGCCAGCTGTGGTGATCTATCTACTCAAATCCTTTTCCCCGAGCACCACAGACTTTTCGGCAGACTCATTCCCGAACCTGCTCCGTCAGGGCAGAGGCTGAGTCAAGGCCAGCTGCTGCCAGCCCCGAGGCACAGTGTGAGCCCCCTCGAGGCTGTAATACCCGTGGTTCCTACAGGGCTCTACTTACCCAGTGTGTTGTTGCTGGGGTGGGAAAGGAGGGGACACTGTGAATGTGGAAAAAACCACTTCGGGAAGCCAGTGACTCACCAACACAACCCCAAGGTGTGATTCACTGACCACCTCACTTCAGACGGTGAGCCGTTGTGTTAGAGGCACCCGACATCGCCACTGAGGTCCCCAACATCACCCAACATGGGCAGACCTAACTCCCCCCCCTGCAAACTGAGCCAAACTCTTGCTTAGCCTTATTTTCCCTATTCCCTAAAAAAGCAGAAGGAACAGAAGGACTGGGTTTTTGTTTGTTTGTTTTCTGTAGGCCAAGAGCGCTACTAAAGAACTTTTGGCTGTAATGCAATTTTATTATTAACACTTAGCATTTTTTCCTCTTCTCATGCAGGATCAATAGTGCTATTAAGAGATTTATAAATCACATTAAATTTCTTCCGTTGAAACCAAACAACAACGTAAGAGTTTATTTCACTGTTTTATAATTTCCAGATATCAAGTATAAAATATGTACTTGTACATATTTTCCCACTTTCTCCTTCTTCACAAACAAAAACACAGGATGGGAATGAGGAGAAGTGGAGAAAAGATGAATGGTGAATTCTAGAATTATCAACAGGCCGTGAGGAATGCATTCAACCATTTATCCGTTTGACAATCATTTACAAAGGGGCTGTATCTTCCATGAGGACTCAGTCCCAAAATCAGTTTTGGGAAATGTGGGGTGTAGTGAAAATTACAACTGCAAATGCTTCAAGGGCCTATAACGTACAGTCTACTAGGCGTTCTGTACGTTAGACTGTCGATCAGTAAGCCCAAGGCAGCCAGTCCCTTCTAGTGTTAAGACAGATTAGTTACTGTCTCTACCGCCAAGCTCCAGATGAAGTGATGCTGTCCCCAAATACTTATGCTGGGATGTGCTAGGTGTGTAGTGTTGAATTCATGCCACCTGAACAGGCAGACAGTCCTAAGTACCTGTGTTGTCTTTTGCTCCAAGAAGGACGTATCAGAAGATGACCCAGAGTGAGCCTTTGGAGCTGGCAATCAAAATGGCGGGGAGGTAGCGGCAAAGAAATAATGAATGGCGTGGAGGCTAACAGAGCACAAGTCTTATTTTTGTTGTAATTCTAAATGGTCCGGAGCCCGACACTCTAGCTTGGTAGCTATGTGTTAGGTCTGCTCCCCTTATCAACTGTGTCTGACATCTGGGAAGCAGCTTTTACCCTCACGATCATTTTTTAAAAGAAGTTTGTTTTTAAGCCACGGAACTACTTTAAATTCTAAAATACTTTTGAAAATTGTTTTTCCAGGCTCTCCGTGCCCAACACGTTTCAACGTGTTGTTTTTCCAGTGGTTCTTCCGGTGTGTCTTCTTCACTGACACACAGCTTACCCGCTCTGAACCCTCTCCGCACATAAACCAGCCCAACTAAACGCAGGATATGCCCTCCTTTCTCTGCCTTCCAGTGGGGCCAACTGAATTAAATGTCACTTGCCCCAAAGAAGAGGGCAAAACCTCCCTAAAAACCAAAAATTCTTCTGGATTCTTCTGGCTTCACTTCCATTCATGTGAAGAGATTCCATTCCTTTTCATTGGCTTTGTTTTCCCCAATTATGAGAAGAGGACGAGCCACACGGGGCTCTGGTCACCGGAGCGACTTTCTGCACATGGTTGAAAGACATGACCCAGCTGGCACTAGCAATGAGACTGACAAGAACCCCAACGCTCGTCTGGAGAATGACTGCAGGTGTTTTTCAGAGCCAGCGTCCCATTTTGCAAGAAATGATCTGGACGATCGAAGACAAAATCGGAGGCATTAGGGAGCCTGGGTGGCTCCGTCGGTTGAGCATCCGACTTCAGCTCAGGTCATGATCTCATGGTTTGTGAGTTTGAGCCCTGCGCTGGGCTCTGTGGTGACAGCTCGGAGCCTGGAGCCTGCTTCAGATTCTGTGTCTCCCTCTCTCTCTCTCCCCCTCCCCCACTCATGCTCTCTCTATGTAAAAAATAAATAAACGTTAAAAAAAAACTGAAAAAAAAAAAACTGAGGCATTAACAGGGATTGAGTGAAACACTGGAGGCAGGGAGGGGAGAGGACTACTGGGGACCTAGATAATCACCAGGCAACACTGCTTATGTTTCATGTTTTAAACCCAGCCCACATATCTTTTTACATGTATTTTTTGGCATCTTTGGTTGAAAATATCACCCAAGTGAGCAAGGGTGTTCCCTCGGTATGTTTTTGAACTTTGCCTCTGCTATGAACCAGTTAAGAGAACACTGTAACTTCACCTAGCATGTCCAGGCCTCAGTGTCCTCCACTGTAAAATGGGCATAAAAACATCCTTTTCATGAGGTTGTTTTGAGTATGTCACCAAATAACAAAAGCAAAGCACCTGCACAGTGCCAGACATACATGTGACATTGTGAATATTAATTCCTCCTTTATCCCTGTGTAAATCTATCCCAATGGTTTAAAGGGATCTGAGGAATTCCAATTCAAACCAGCAAACACACGATGGTACAATGATCCCTTCTTGGGTTCGTTTTCTTAATGATGGCAGTAATGGTGGGTATCAATCCACTGCAAAAACTACAGATATACTTGATTTCCCACAGAGTCAGCTTCGTAACAACTAATTTAGAGAAGAAACATTCTCAAACCACAAATGAACTAGGTGACCACCAGCCCCTCACGTGGTTCCTGCACCTCCTTTTGTTTTGCCTTTGGTTTTTTTTTGGTCTGTCTGTTTTGCATTATAATAATATCAACTCTCAGATCCAGGGTAAGAAAAGGCCGAAGCTGCTTTGTGTTGTCAGGGAGGAGCTTCTGGTGGTGAGGAACATCCCCTGTCAGCATGAGACCTTCTGCCCACAGGGAAAGTAGAAAGGGATTTTAGTTTGAAGATAAGATTGAACACTAGAAAAAGAGTATCTAATGGCTTTCCATTTTTCCTAACAGATTTCTGTTAGGAATGCTCAGGAAATTTTAGAATAATTTAGTTTTGCAATCATTTACAAGGTGACAATTGTTCACCCCCACAGTGCAGCCTAAAATGTAGGTACAGACCAGCTACAGAAATGCAGGAAGACCTGAAGCTTCTGAAAGTCCACAAATAGAGAAACACATTTAGGCTAAAAAGTACTAAAGTTTTATACAAAAAAACATATTTGTACAAACTCCAAATAGAGTTAACTTGGTGCCTACAGATGCAGGTTTAATAATAAAAAAAAAATACACTATTGCTTTAATCTTTACTTAACAAAGGACAGAAATATGTATCTGTTCCCATTTTTTATGATTTATTTCCCCATCCAAACCCCATTCTTTGCTAAAGTAGCCGGCATTAATTCTCACATAAAATAAATATCTATTTATGTGTGTGCAGTCTTTAATTTGGATATGATCTTTCTTCTTTTTTTTTCTTTTTTTTTTTTTTAATTTTTTTTTTCAACGTTTTATTTATTTTTGGGACAGAGAGAGACAGAGCATGAACGGGGGAGGGGCAGAGAGAGAGGGAGACACAGAATCGGAAACAGGCTGCAGGCTCTGAGCCATCAGCCCAGAGCCTGACGCGGGGCTCGAACTCCCGGACCGCGAGATCGTGACCTGGCTGAAGTCGGATGCTTAACCGACTGCGCCACCCAGGCGCCCCCTAATTTGGATATGATCTTAAACTTACAGGAAACATGCAAGAATGTGTAAGGTATTTCCACCTACTGATTCACCAACTGTCATTTTTTGTTGAAAGTTCTGACTGGAAAGTAGCACTAGAATAATCAACTGTTTTTATACGATCCCGTAGTGACAGTAATACTTTGGCAGATCATTTTTCAAACTCTGAAGTGAATTTTATTCTGTAACGTATGCAAGATAAATAAAGACAGAAAAAAGGCTAAGATAGCCAATCTGAATAACCAAGTCAAGAAACAAAGTAACACCAGACTTAATAACATCTGAACAAAAGCATTAAAAATTTGGCAATAATGGTGACCCTTAATATCCTTTCATTGAAGGAGAAAATAGACCCCATGTGAGAGGAGAAAACCACAGGCAGAGGATTCCTTTATTTTCAGAGCTGCTGATGGCCACACCACAGTATAGTATAGTAGAGTTACAGATCAAACATTTATGTTTAAACACTGACTTGGGAAGAGCAGCTAGCTTTTCCACTGTGCTTTTTACTTAAATTGGCCAGGAGAGTTTTCAAACCAGGAGAGAGCCAGTTTATTAAGTCAACCGACAAGTAAGTTTTCTTAGAAGTTGAGAAAATACATGTGAAAAACATTTAAATTCTCAGGCAAATGTACTTCCAATATTTGGAATAGATGTTCTACTTATACAGATAGACGTTTTGAGGAAAAAATCATAAATATATCAAAAATCCGCATATCACCCTCTGCAGAATGTGTGATTTAAACAAAAGAAAAAATACAGCCTCAGGAAAATATCTTTTTTTTTTTTTTTTAGCGTTTATTTTTGAGAGAGAGAGACAGAGAGAGAGTGAGTGGGGGAGGGGCAGAGAGAGAGGGCATGCAGAATCTGAAGCAGGCTCCAGGCTGTCAGCACAGAGCCCCATGCGGGGCTCGAACTCATGGACTGCGAGATCATGACCTGAGCCAAAGCTGGCTCCTCAATTGATGGAGCCACCCAGGCGCCCCAGGAAAATATCTTTTAAAATACCCATAAAATATTCACAAAAGAACCACAACCTCACTAAAGGTCACCCGTGCACATCACTGGACTTAAACTGGTACCATCTTTCTGGAAGGCAGTTTGTCAGCACTTAACAAAATCCTGGGAAGAGCTTAGATCCAGCAACTCCACTTCCACAAGGTGCACGCCAAGGAAACAATGTGATAGATGTGGCAGAGATGGCTGGCTGCTTCTGAATATCTGCTTCCCCCTTCTTCTTGGTGATAGGTATGGCCATGAGACTAAGTTCTAGACAATAAACAGAAGTACTATGTGGGATTCTGGGGAAGTTTTTTAAATGGAAGAGATACAGACTTTTCTGCTTTACACCTCGTTCTTTCCTTCAGCCTGGAATGTGAACATGATGGCTAGAGCTGTAGCAGCCCTCTTGAATCATGTGAATGAAAAAGCCACTGAGTAAGAACAAAAAAGTAGAAAAATGATAAATGCATGTGCACCATCAAATCAGCACTTGACTGACTTCCTTCAGGTTTCTTTAATGTTAGGGATAAATAAGCAATCTCATTTCGTGTCCCTGTTAATCACAAACATAACTCCACATCAATACAAAAAGTATGCAAAATGTATGAGTAGAGATGTCCAATTGTAGTTCTGTTTATATCTTAAATGTGTTGAGTGGTTGAATAAATTATGGTTCAGTCAGATAACAGAAGACTGAACAGACATTACAAAATGACATAGATCTATCTGTATTTGTTTAAATGGAAAGATGTTCACATATCTTAGCAATATATTGCTAAGCGAACATAATCCCATTTCAGTTAAAATATATACATATGAACGAGGGGAAAATAGGCTTTATTCATATCTTTAGATTTCTCTGTATTTTCAAAACGCTTTATACAATAAGCATCATTTTTTTTCAATCAGAAGAAAAGAGATTGAGAAAAGCTATCCTCCTCCCCCACCCTACCCAAATGAACTCACCTCCTACTTAAAAGAGTAATGTTGCATTCCACATTTGAACCTATAACTGCTAATTACAGCTTCAGAGAATAATTCCACAGCTAGAGCACAGGGTAGAAACTCTTGTCAGTCCCTTAACTGTGAGTTGGAAAAGGCGCCATCATAATGCTCCCATGAGTGCTTAGCCTAAGGGAGCTCTGAACCAGGGACGGGCACGAAAGGCGGGGAAAGCGGTTGAAGGAAAGGATAAAGAGGATCAACGGACATTCTATAATTAAGCAATATTTTAGGGCTGCCTCTGGCAGGTGTTTGAGTGAGGGGGAGAAGTTGAACGAGGTGACAACAGACAGGAGCAGCTCTCTCCATAGGCAGATCAAGCGGGGCCTATCATCCTGAACGCTGTCTACACTTCACAGGACAATCTGAGGCATCTTATATCCAGCACCTGTCAGTTTTGGAGACTCCCGGCTGCGGTGCTGTTATTGCTGTCATCTACCTAATCCAGAGGAGAGAGGCATTTATTGTACCTAGAAAGGTTAGGATGAAACGATCTTTGATTGTTCTTACGAAAGAGAATGCATAACCCATGAAACTGTTTTCTTCTTGTCGCTCCTGAATTTTTTTCTTTTAAAGGAAGAAACCTACCCTTGCAGCTGTATTTTTCATCTTTAAGCCCCACGTTAATTACACACTCGCTCCAAATAATGGTTTAAATTTTGTTTGATGACCAACCACAAGCCTCTTTCTCATCCCATTGCAAGGTACTTCCTGCCTTCAGACCGTTTACGCAATTGCCATTTACTTGGAGAGGAACTCCACAAGGAATGAAGCAGGATACAGATCACAGTATTGTCAGAGGAAATGGAATTTTCTTTACAGGATGCATTTAGATTTTTCCTTTCCATGAGCCTTTTTAAAGTAGTGTTGAAGTTGATGGACACTTTAAATATGCTTTCAACTTCTCAGCAGTTCCCCTTATGGACGAGTGTAGAAGGTCTGACAACACAGCAGGTAATTCAAAAACTACTTATGGAATAAATGACTTTAAAAAAGAAAGTAATGAAGGAATATATTTAATCGGTTTCCTTTAGCAAATCGTTTTACTTCTCAGTGTCTGTATCAAATGAATCTTAGGCATATCTTACATATCTTTATCTACAAAATACTCAAAAAGCTCATCCAGGGGGTGCCTGGTTGGCACAGTCAGTTGAGCATCCTGGCTCTTGATTTCAGCTCAGGTCAGGATCCCAGGGTTGTGGGATCGAGCCCCGTGTCAGGCTCCAAGCTAAGAGAGATTCTCTTTCTCTCTCTCCCTCTGCCCCTCTTGCCTGCTCACATTCTCTCTCTCTCTCTCTCTCTCTCTCTCTCTCTCTCTCTCTCAAATTAAAAAAAAAAAGCTCACCCAGGATAATTTGTTCTTTACTTGCTCCCAGAAGGACAGAGAATGCTGCAACATCTTCTAGAAAAGATGATCCTAAAGGACCCCACCTCTGGCATACAGAAGACACTCAAAAAATGTGTGTGGAATGAATGAACAAACTGGTATTAATATCCATTAATAATGATAGTCATGATAATAATTCATATTAGTCATACATCCTAATGTTCACAACAATGATGGTAATAATAATGTCTGAGAGTAAAACTGACATTTATATAGCATTTACTATCTTGAAAAATTGTCTTAATTTCATCCTCTCATAACAGATCTATTAATCTCCATTTTTAAGATCCAGAAACTGAGTTGGGAGAAGTTAAATGATTTAACAGATTCCTCAAGTTTCTATAAGGCACATCAGAGAGTCTTATTCTCATAGTTGGGTCTGGGGCTTCTTCCACAACATGCCCTGTGAACCCCAAAAGGCTGACGTGAATAACTCAGACCATTAAGAAACAAGGAAAAGAGAGTAAGGACAGTCAGTGTTGCTGCGAGCCTGACTCTGTCCTGGAACAACATCTCTTGTAGACTCGGTCCTTCAGAGGAAAAGGCCCCACAAGATAGCTTCATCCCCCTCTTGCTTCAAGAACGCACCACCATCCTCCTCATCCCTCCTGCAGCCCTTAAGTCACATACTGTCACGTGCAAACTTGCCTGCAAAGTTGACCTTTTAACTGTCTGCTTTTAATCAGGCCCATCCTGTCAAGAAAAGGGACTCTCGTAACAGTAAAACAAATTAGCTTTATGTGATCCTGTAGTTGATGCTAGGGAGAAAGGCGAGGAAGAAATACAAATACTACTTCATAAATATGAACCAAACACAAAGCAGAAGCCAAACTCTCTGCTAGGACTTACAAGGAAGAGGTAAATGGACTCTGAAGATGGACTTGGAGATGCAAAGGTAGCAACTGAATGCACCTGCCAGGAGCAATGTTGGAAAGCTGAGCCAGAGCTGGGGGTCTGATTTTAAAGGTCCTGCCTCCTGGAAAGTCTGTCCCTTCAGAAACCAGCCTCTGACAATAACAGCTTCAGCCTGACTTGGCCTTAATTTTTATTAACGTTGATTACTATGAAAAATATTTGAGTAGGGCTGATGTTCCATAAAATAACTGTGTTCATTCTCTAATGTTATGTCACTAGCCTTTACAATTGACTATAACTAGAATTCAACACGTACAGTAATCTTATAGGAATTTTTCAGACTAAAGCTCAATTGCCTGGCTTATCTTAGCCTCCTTTTGTAGAAAAGTTGGGGGAAAAAAAAAACTAATGTTGAAAAAAAACCTAACGTTCAAGGAACATTCTGGAGCAAACTAAGAAAATACAGTTAGTTCATTTAAAAAGTCATTTCAAATGAATGTAAATCCTAACTCCAAATGAAATGTTACTTTTAATATGAATTCTGATAATACGAACATAATATAACAATTACTTTGACTAAAAGATGAAAGTGTGTGCTAAATTGGGGACATGGCAGGGGGTAGTTGATACTAAGTCACTATGAGGTAATTAGGGGGAGACCCTCCTTAATCTGCCAGTATCATCACTACATGGAAGGACCTCATCTGGAATTTCTACCTAAAATCTACTCCTCAGGGAGCAAAAGCTTTCAGGCTCAGTAACACTGGCTGCGAGGAAATAGGGTTATGGGCAGGGTACCCTCAAGTGTGTTCTACAGGAGTTTAGTCCTGGAAGATCTTCGTCCCTCATACCCACACTCAAAAGAGTTTTGTTATCAAATCAGTTTGGGAAACATTGAATGTTGTATTTCCCTCTTAAAATTCATAAAATATATATGTAGCATTACAAAAGGCCCTGGATTTAAATCAGCTTAACCCAATATTTCTCTAATTTATTTCTAGCTGCAATCTTTTTTTTTTTCACCTTATTAATATGCTGTAGAATCCGTTTTAGGATTTGGAATATACCATCTGTGGTATCTATGGCAGGCATAGCTTCAGATTTAGTTCAGCAGCACAGTCTGAACATACAATATGCTTCAGACATTACAGCAATATTTTTATACCCAACTGGACAAAAGTGAGAAACTACAGGCAGTTCCTAAAGAGCGTCACTGGGCAAATGTTAGTACGTTGGTTGCTATGAAGCCCTGATTCCGAAGCATCCTAATGACAGAGTTTATCCATATCAGAGTTACAGAGATTAGAGATAGAGTCATTTATTGGCATGTATACAGATTGTGTGTGTGTGTGTGTGTGTGTGTGTGTGTGTGCGCGCGCTGAACACAAGTTTGATTCCAAGCTTTTCATATATGGAAATATATACATATATACACGTATATATGCATTCCCATACGTGAAAGCTTAAAACTAAACTTGTTTTTAAAAAGTGAACTCAGCTGTTTGCACCCAGAAGCTTTTAACCTTCCTCCTTACTTTAAAATCGGGAGCCTGTGGGTGTCTATTCTTAGTGTGCTTTCAAAATGCAGCTTCCCTTGGTTCAGGGTCACAGCTGCAGCAAAGCCCTCAGGGTGGCTCCCACCAATCCCCTTGAAACAACTGGTGGGAACCCAGTGCTGGGCCATCAACCCAGCTGTTCAATTTCACTTTCTAACTTTAGCAAGTCACTTCCCCACTCATGTCACTAGGGCATGCCACACTGAAAATCACACCAGTGAAGGTACATTCCCACCACCCCCCCCCCCCTAAAAAAACTCCAGGCTCACAGAGCAAAGTCACACTCAGATGCTTACAGCAGTATCTCGCCCAGATGCAGAATGCAGGACCCACACGGCCTGATTTACATGGGGCAGGCCAGTGATCTAAGAAAACATCACTAGACACCACAAACCAGCAGACCTCCGTCTCCCCCCAGTTCCAACCCACTGGAAAGTTACCTATTAGCGGCTGCAGGGCCCAACAGCCTACAGTCTGGAAGACCATGAAAACCAACCTCCGGTCAGGAGACTGGCACACACACTGTACCATCTGTTGGCTTTCTTACTAGAATGCAGGATGCATACTTTTCCACCCTGTTAATGTAGCATAAAATTGTCATGAAGCCCTCATAATGTAATTACTTGCATTTAATTGATTATACATGCCCTCATTCTAGTTTTCTTTCTTTTTTTTAACTGCGTGCTCATTGTAATTACTTATCCCAAAGCCAGATTTCAGAATTATCTGACTGTTTATTATCCTTTGAGAGTTACTAATTAAAATAATTTCCTTCAGTGAAGAGAGTTGCTCTTTTCCTGAATTTGCCTCGACGCTGCTCACCACGGAGGAGAACTCTAAGAATGCCTTGCTAAGCTCCCCTGTAATTGACTGCCTCCATTGTTAACATATGCGTGGACTTAAAAAACATTAAACCACTTATACAAATGGAAACAAAATGCCCTTTGAGTTCTATTGATAACTTAACCTTTAGGGTTTTGGATGAAATCCCATTTCTCGGGAAGCAGAGGGAGCCACTGAATGAAACCATTATGTAAAACATTGTTGTGGGAATTATTTTGTGTGAAAATATATACAGTATTATCATTTAAAATGTCTTTGATGGCAGGTGGGCTTTCACAATTCCTAACTAAAATATACTATCTTTTATGGCTTCTCTAACTCATGCTCCATTTTTCAGGGAAATAGCGGTGATTTTCAACAGGCAAACAAAGACAAACCATGACACTGGGCATCAGGACAGTGGCACCTTTGGAGGTGGCACAAGGGTCTGCAAGAGAACAGGAGGGTGCTTCTTGGCACTGGAAATGTCCTGCTTCTTGAAAGCTGCTGGTGCGTGTTCAATTTGTGAAAATTCATCAAGCAGTACATTTACGATTTGTATACTTTTCTACAAAAATTACACTTCATTTTTAAAAGTAACTAAGAGAAATTACTTGTTTTTAAAAGTAACTTCTATTTTTAAAAAAAGGGGGGGGGGGATATAGTGGCCACCTAGCAGAAGCATTAAGAGTTAACTGAAGGTGTTTATAAGGCATAGAATTAAGAGCGTAGCTCCATTTTTTTACTTTGTTTTTTAAGTAGTACACCGAGGGCACCTGAGTGGCTCAGTTGGTTAAGCGTCTGACTCTGGATTTCAGCTCAGGTCACGATCTCACGGTTGGTGAGCTCGAGCCTTGCACGGAGCCTGCTTGGGATTCTCTCTCTTTCTGCCCCTCCCATGTTCTCTGTCTCCCTCGAAATAAATTTTAAAAACTTAGAAAAATAAAAATAGTGCACAATATTTGGTTTGAACAAACCAATGTTTAAAAAAAAAACACACCTGGGAAAATTGAAAAAGTTTGAGTATGTACTGGGTATTAGATGATATGAAGAAATTATTATAAATTTTTTTTTCAACGTTTATTTATTTTTTGGGGGACAGAGAGAGACAGAGCATGAACGGGGGAGGGGCAGAGAGAGAGGGAGACACACAGAATCGGAAACAGGCTCCAGGCTCCGAGCCATCAGCCGAGAGCCTGACGCGGGGCTCGAACTCCCGGACCGCGAGATCGTGACCTGGCTGAAGTCGGACGCTTAACCGACTGCGCCACCCAGGCGCCCCTGAAGAAATTATTATATGTATCTTGATGTGATGCAATAAGAAATTCACAAAATTGTTTATGTTGTAGTACTGTCAAAATTTTTAACCTAATTTAATCATAAGGAACCCATGTGGGTTATTGGTCTAGTCTTTTCTGTGTGTGTGTGTGTGCGCGCGCGCGCGCGCGCGCGCGTGCGTGCGCGCGTGCGCGTTATTGGTCTAAAGTCTTAAAAACTTAATGCTGTTGAAAAAGAAACAAAATGGTAAGGGGGAGAAGGGCAGTGTTCTAAATCAAGAGAGGGATATAACAGGGCACCTGGGTGGCTCAGTTGGTTGAGCATCCAACTTTGGCTCAGGTCATGATCTGGCAATTTGTGGGTTCAAGCCCCACAGTGGGTCCTCTGTTGTCGGTGCAAAGCCCACTTCAGATCCTCTGTCTCCCTCTCTCTCTCTCTGCCCCTCCTGGCTTGCACACTCTCTCTCAAAAATAAATAAGCATTAAAAAAAGAGGATGGGGCACCTGGGTGGCTCAGTCAGTTAAGCATCCGACTTTGGCTCAGGTCATAATCTCACGGTTCATGAGTTCGAACCCCATATCAGGCTCTATGCTAACAGCTCAGAGCCTGAAGCCTGCTTCAGATTCTGTGTCTCCCTTTCTGCCTTTCCCCCACTCACGCTCGGTCTCTCTGCATCTCTCAAAAATAAACATTAAAAAAAATTAAAGAAAAAAAAAAGAGGGATATAACAACTAAAAGCAGTATGTGAACCCCGAATGGATCCTGAACTGGGCCCCAGCATGTGCACATGCAAGTAGAATTTGAATAAGGGCTGCATATTAGGCTATAATATTTAACTAAGGTTAATTTTCTTGAGTGTAAACATGCTATTTGTTATTGTCTAAAAGGATGTCCTTATTCTTAGGAGATGAATGCTGAATCACTTAGGGTGAAATCTCATGTTACCTGTAACCTGCTTTTAAATGGATCCAAAGGAAGGAAGGAAGGAAGGAAGGAAGGAAGGAAGGAAGGAAGGAAG